>NW_004567115.1:35780800-35806483 GCF_000260355.1 Condylura cristata | reverse complement strand
GAGAGAGAGAGAGAGAGAGAGAGAGAGAGAGAGAAAGCAAGAGAGAGGGGGTGATTTTAAAAGTATGAGCCAGGTACCACCCTGAAGCCATTTCTCGGTAATGTAACTTGTGCATTTTCAACATTTTCTTGACATGGACATTCCAGCTGAAGTTGATCATGAAGTCAGTTTTTAATGCAGAGATTTAGGGTGAAAATTACTCTTAAGGAACCAATCACTCATAAGAATACTACCCTGACAAGCTACTAAATCGTAAACCTAAAACTAGAGTGTTATTTGATACTTTCTTATGCTGTGTGGGAGGTGATCTTCTATAAGGTAAATGACTTCATTTTATCTATTGTACGTATCATAAGAAGGACCCTATTCTCTAACTAACCTTTAAGAAAAGATTACTTATTCCTTTGAAATCAACCTATATTACTTAACCTTCAAATAATACCTCTTCTGGGCACCTTTCCTATTATCCTCCCAAATGAAGTAACTTTTCCTTTTTACATCACCATATTCCACATTTGTAGTCTCTTTTGTGCATCTACAGGTCTTGTAAATTAGTTCACATTTATGGCACATGATATTAAAGATGTCTATCATTCATATAAAGTGAAATTAATAAAGGGTCTCATACTAATTTTTTCTAAAATTAATTTCACTCTCAAAATGAGAGAAACTTAGTATTCTCCATATTTTACTTAAGATATAACATAAGAAACCCCAGGTCATCCACAAAATCTAGGATTTGGGTAGTTTTATCTGATTTTTCCCAGTTATCACTTAAGAGTGTAAACAGTATCTGCTAACAATGCCATTCCCAGACTCAACTAAGCACTCACTCTAACCAATTCCAACCTACTAACCAGTACTGTCTATAGGATTATAGACAAAACTGATTTCACTAGAGTGTTTACAATTGATCAAGGGAAGGAAGGGAAGTTATAATTGAAGATAAATGGCTAGAGTTTTGTTGAGTGTTTTTATGAAACATCCTATATAAAAGATATGTGAGAGTTAAAAAAATTAGTAAGCATTGACAAATACTTATTAAACTATTACCAAGTCTTAGAAAAGTGTAGGAGTTCCATTAGAGACATGTGAATAGAATACTAATAAGTGACATGCCAAGGACCATAGTTGCAGAAGCTCTATCTCTCACCACTCTCTCTGGAAGTAACATGAAGTGCAGCAAGAAACAATTTTAAAAATACAAAATATAATTTCAGCAAGTTGAGGAGAAAACAGATGTTAAAATCTGTATAGACTTAAAAGAGCTAAATGCAAGCAAGCCATGTAAGAAGGTAGGAAAAAATAAAGAATAGTAGCTAAGCACAGTGGTAATTGATTTCAGAAAGTGCTGGCAAATGACTTCCTGAAGGCTGGAGACACACTTTGAAGTTCAAAATCTTTTGTTTGTAATTAAGGCTTTAGAAACTGAGATGGGCTTCATATCACCAGAAGCCAGTCTGGCTCAGAAAGACAGAGCTACACAAAGAAGCACAACAATTTGCTGTATTTATGAATGTAGTCTATTTCGAGAATAGACTTTGGGTTAGTAAGAGGAATTTCATTCCCCCTATCCTCCATACAAACATCATAAATTGCTCATTTGAAAAAAACATCAATACAGTAATATTTATTGATTTATATAAAAGTACTATGAAACTTATGGAAAAAGTAAAATGTAACCAGATTGGAAAGTGAACAACAAGAATTGTTGCCAAAGTTGAAAACATTTTGCATGAAACAAAAAAATGAAGTTATCACATCAAAAATAGACCATAAAACAGAAAAACAAGAACTCAGAAATGCTAGAATAGTAAAAAGTGAAATTCAAGAAAAAGGTAAGAAAAATCCAAATCATCACAGAAATAAAGGAAAACATGAGAGAAATACAGAGGTGAAAATACATTATGCAACAGAAAATAAAAAAGGGAACAAAACAATACTAAAATAAAGGAAGGGGTTATTTAAAATAAAAAAAAAAGGATTAGAGAAATGGATGATAGCCAAAGAACATTAGCAAAGTTGATCTGAAATATATCCCCCCCCCCAAAAAAAATAGTATTTATTTAAAAAAAAAAAAAAAACACGAAATAATGTGATCTTTTAGGAACTGTTTCAAATTAACTTTTCAAAAACAGGGATTCCCAAAAAAAGCAAACTAAGAATATCCTAGGAAAATTTAAAGAAGCATAAAAAAGAAACCTTAGGCCCTCCCTGGTGGCGCAGTGGGTTAAAGCACAGCACTGAGAAGCTAAAGCCACTTCCACATGAGTTCAATTCCCACCTGCCCCGGAGGTGACCACATGGCGAGGCAGACCTCTCCTGACCCGTCCGCTGCTCCCCTCAGCAGTGTACTTCGTCGATCTGCCTGTTCTGCTCCCCACTCTGTCTCTGGTGAAGCCTCTCGCCGCCCCAGAGCCTATGGCCTGTACCCCAGTTCTGTATGTACAAATAAATAAATTTAAAAAGAAAGAAAGAAAGAAAGAAAGAAACCTTAGCCTACCAAGGAAAAGGATCTGAGTCACTCAAATAGAGTTTTACTGGCTAGCTTCTACTTTAATTTTCCACAGCAACATTCTATGACAGAGTACAGTGGGACAACACTTAACAGAGAAACTAAAAGAGAAATGGAGAAGCAAAAACTTTATACCCAGCCAAACTACCCATCAAATAAAAATCCCAGGCTATCTTAAATACACATGAACTTGGAATATATTTGTTCTTGAGGAAACGACTAGGGAATGAATTTTACCAGTCAAGAGACAGGGGAAAAAAGCTGCAGTTAAGACGAAAATAAACATGGAACTCAGGTAGTAAAGCAAACATAAATTCCAGATGCCTGGAGATATTATAGATAATAAATACTGTAAATATTACAGCTAATAAAACTGGAAATGGAAGGAGGAAAGAATGCAGCATGGTAAAGAATATGACTGCACATGGCCATGCAGTCTGCACAGTTCACTGTTCTGAGGCAAACTGTTCCCTGAGACTGACATGGGCAACCACCCTAGAACTGTGTACAAACATGTTACAAACAACATGGCACAAACACAGACTGCAGTCTCATGGGGATCTCTCTCATTCACAAGGCTGTAGTAGCCAACGTACCTCATTTACAATGGTACATATGCCTATATTTCTGAATTTTGGTTTAATGGGAGAATGGCAGTACTAAAAAATTGATACTGTTATTGATTAAATTCCAGTGGCGACTAAGATGGAACAAGCAGAAAAAGAAAACACCTAATTTTTGAGCTCTCCTGTCTGCCTGTGACTATGCAGGTATTTCTTTTGACAAATATTTTCCCTTTGCAAAGCAGGAGCAGCAGCTCTCCTGAGCACCTGTGACTACACAGGTGCCTCCCTTTTTCTCCTTTTCCAAATGAAAAAAAAATCAGATAATTTTAACATGGATGATGTAAAAATAAACTATTATATTGTTATGAAAAATGTATTAAAAATTTTAACATGGAACAAAACAAAGATGAAAACAAAACAAACATTGGGTAAATAAATGGATGGTTTAAAGCATCATATGTAGTTATTTTAAAAGTAACTGCACAGCAATTATCCAAATCTAACTACCAGAAAAACTGCTCAAATTAATCTGGCCACATAATGAAAAGTTTTAAAATTTATAAATTCATAAAACAGAAGGCCAAGTATGACTTTTATATTAATAAATACAAATGTGAAGTACATACAATATTATCTACACACACATGTGCTTTGCATATATAAACAAATCATTAAAAGGTTGCTGATAGACACAAAAAAAGATTTTGATCAGACTTCCAAAGTACTTGTATGAGACATACATTTGTTGTTCCCCTTGAAACAACAATTTAGCTAGTAAGAACTTTAAAGCACAAATTTTAGAGTTTTTGGATGCTGACCTAAAGGCATACAGCAAATTAATAAGCATTTATTCAAGAAAGTTCCTCAAAAGAACAGTAGGAATTCCTGACACTTAAGTCAGAGCCTGCTCCCATTCTTTTCTAGCTGTATATTACAGAATATCCCTTTTATATCTTGGGGCCAAGAAGAGGGGAGCTCCTTTCTAATACCATTTCCTAGAAAAAGACTAATTGGTTCACCCCCAAATCAGCAGGCTGTTAGCATTTCTCGAGCTTCTTACCAGCCCTCCAAGTAAATAAGAAAATTAAAATGTCCCTATCTCAAATGATAGGGAAAAGATAGATTGTTTGAATAAATGGAGTTTGAACAACCAGATAAGTAAATAAAACAATGAACCGGATCCATTTCTCCCATTACATGCCAGAATTCCAAATAGGAAAAAAAATTAAATATAAGTAAGGTAAAATCATAAACATAACTATAAAAGAATTCCTCTGAATCCTGGGAGTAAAGCCTTGCTATTTTTGAGAACCCAGACCAGAACTCATAAAGAAAACTACATAAAGTAGTAAGAATAAATACAAATAGATAGATAGGTAGATAGATAGACAGACAGATTGATAGACAAACACACAAAAAAACACACACAAACACTTTTAAAATACCTAAGAATTCTATGCAGCATATAACATATTGGGGGAGGGTAGAATATCTGTAAACATTGCATAGATAAAGGGTTAAAGTTTTAATATAGGCCCTCTCTGGTGGCATAACAGGTTAAAGCACAACTCTATGAAGATGTAGCAGTCACTGCAGCACAAGTTCAATCCCCGGCCAGGAAGGAGATGACCCACAAGGCGTGGCAGACCTCTCCTGATCCAGCCAATGCTCCCCTCAGCAGTGTACTTCAGTCTCTCTGTTCTGCTCCCCACTCTGTCTCTGGTGAATCCTCTAACCCCACACACCTCTGGTCTGCACCCCAGTTCTGTATGCATAAATAAATAAATCTTTTTAAAAAATGTTTTAATATATAACATTTTCTTAGAAATAAATCAGAGAAAGATTAACTATAAATAAAGTTTCCAAAGACATAAATAGGTTATTCTCAGAAAAATTCAAACTCTTTGATAGGTTCAGTTATAAGAACTACAAGTTAAATTATCCTGAAATATCATTTTTCCCACTTCATAACTGTCAAAAACCCAAATTCTATAGCATAGGCCATCTGGGGGGGTCATGGAGATTAAAATTTTGATCCCCATGGAGATCAATTGGTATCTACCAAACTTACAATTACATATTGATTGACGGAGCAATTCCAGTTTGGGATGTATACAACAAAGATATACTTGAGTGTGTACAAAATAATGTAAGCATAACTATGTGTTGAAGCATTGTTAGCAAAGGCTTGAATATTAATCTTACCATCTTTGATTAAGGGGCTGGTTCAGTAAATTATAGTATAGTCAATAGACTGCTATGTAATCATCAAAAGTAAAAGTATATAAACTATGACCTGATCAATATGAATCATTAAAGAGAAATCAAAATTTAGAACAATGAATTCAATATATTATCTCATGTAAAAAGTGAGATTGGGGGCCTCCCTGGTGGTGCAGGGTTTAAAGTCAGCACTCTGAAGCTATCAGCAGCCAATGCAGCATGAGGTCAATCCCCAGCCAAGGAACTGACCCACATGGCACAACAGATCTCTCCTGTCTCACTCGCTGTTCCCCTCAGCAGTGTATTTCAATAGATCTGCATGTTTTGTTCCTTGCTCTTTCTCTGGTGAATCCTCTTACACCCTTCCACACACCTCTGGCCTACACCCCATTTCTTATATGCAAAAATAAAAATAAAATCTTTTTTAAAAATGAGATCACCAATGGTATATATCTGTCTTGTCTACTTGTATAAACAGAAACTCTGGAAAGATGCACAAGGAATTAATAATCGTAGCATCCTAACAATGGGGGCAATGGGAACTAGTTGAGGGTAAAGGGGTAAGTGAGAGATTATAAAACATACTGTTGTATTTTATTTTTTACATTTAACCACAAGACTAACTCCTACTAAATAAAAAAGTTGTAAAATAAAAAATTAAGGTGTAAGTCAAGTAATGCATCCTTCCTGATCTGGTTGCCATTCCTTCTCACAAAACCCTCTAGAAAAAATATAACTAGAGGGAATAATTGCAAAGTGATAAAATCAAAAGCAAAACAACATTGCAGAGAGAGAATCTGGTACCAAACTTGAACCACTGGGGAATGTTTTCAACCTTGTGCATAGACCTAAATGGATTTCATCTCTGCGAAAGCAAATCCAAACCTCTGAGTTACAGAACCATCAGGACCAAAGAGAGGGAAAGCTCAAAGAACAGAAATCACATTGTACCAACAGTCCGAGGTTGCCCAGGTCTCCAAGTCAGCAGCTGTTAAGAGCCACTCCGTCCTGCAGCTAGAGGAAGGTGCAGGTGTTGCTTCCTGAAACTCTCCAGACCCTGTTCCTAAAGCTATCAGAAGGTCTGTATTATCTGTCAGCTATACTATGATTAGCGTCAGCAGTGACAGACATATTCTTTGACACCTTCTAGGCACTACCTCTCCAAAGTGTGAACCAATCCATAGCACAGAAGTGGAGAATTACTCCTTGTTTTGCAGAAATGGACATGGTGGCCCCTGATCAACAGTCAGACAAAAAGTTAGATGAAGAGCACTGTGCTGCCCAGCAACACTAAATAGGTAGTTTTCAGGAACAGGCAGAGGTGTGTATCAGCTACAAGGCATTCTGTTAATATGTTTACATACATGATCTACATGACTCGAAGCCACAAGTGCCTGTACTTCTTGTCATGTGAAAAAATCCAACCCTGAACAAATCAGAAATGTAATGATACAATACACACAGTTACAGCTTACATTTTAAATGGAGCGTTTTTGCATGCTAGGTGAGACATAGAAGCTGTTTGCTGTGGAGGCCCTGGAGACATGTCTAGTTGATCATTTGCATACCATTAAATGACAGTTTTCTAGTGTAACCAGAAGGTATTAAGCACATATCCTGTGTTGTCTAATTCATTTGATCAATGATGTCATGAGGGGTTCAGAGATTGAATATTTCTCTGTATGTCTCTTCAACTTTTGAATTATAAGTTTAAATGTGGGGTAATCATTTATATGAAACTTAGATACCTAAAATCTTCAGACTATGGAAACTCTGGACAGTCAACTATTCTAGATAACTGAGTCATCATTATAACATTAGATCATTCTACACATTAGATGTGTATACATCAACTAGATATGTCCTATTAAAGTAGATAGGGTCATTTGCATTGCTTAGCATTTTTGCCTATTTTCATTTTTTCTCTTCCCGCCATTGTTGTCAATGTCCCCAAGTAGCAACTTGTCTCTTTGTAAATTTTCTTAATTTATGCCTACTGTGGATTTATAAGTCATCTATTAAAGCTTCTTTATATACTGAGCCTAACATTAGGCTTTGAAATAAGGGCCAATGTAATTTCTTGAAGCCATAGGAGTAGATTTTAGTGTAAACACTTAGAGATATCCTCTTTGGCTGTATACACAGCTTTTCTGCTCAATGCCTGGGTTACATCTAATAGAATAGTGTGCTACTAATATATGAGATGGGGCTAGATTAAGCATCATTTTTTAAGAAATGTCTACCTTATTTTTTACTTACTTTTCATAACAAGAAGTTTTATTGAAATTTGTATAAGATAACAAGATAAACATTTTAAGTAAAGAAAAAAGTAAAGTGAAATCTGAGACAGAGGTAAAGAAAAGACAGCCAGGGAGAAGGTTCTACCACACGATGCATGTCAACCAGTCCTCTAGATATGCCAGAGATGAGTAACTACTTTGGTTGTATGATCTTTAGTTAAGCACAGTTAACAAAACTCAAATTATCCACTTAGTGTAAATAAAACAATTGATTCTAAAATGCACAGATTTCTCAGCTGAGTCCAGAGAACAAGGAACAAGTTTTCATTGTTCCTCACTAAGAAGTAACTATGAGATGTAGCGACTACATCCTCAACATCTTTACAAGACACCCAAAGATGAGTTTCAGCAGGAGTGCTTTTATAAAAGCTCACAACATAAATCAACGGTGCTACTCAATGGAAAAAATTCTATGGGGAAAAGCATTTCCAGTTCAGTGAAAATGAGTAAGTGACTTATCCCAAAAATAACAGCTGTCCAGGTCTGCCGCTGGTGCCCAGTGGCCATGTCTGGGATGGTGTTGCCTACACACTTGGTCAGCGCTCTGTCAATCATCCGTCTACTTAGTGCGTCAAGTCCCTGGAGGGCCCTTGACAGGCAGGTCTCAGCAGTCTGTCCCAGCACCTCTTGCTCATCAGGTAAGTCTTGATTGAAAGCAGTGAGAACACAGAGGGGAGCTTCAGCGGAAGTCCACATTATCCACTTAACACAGAGTTACTCACTATAAGCTTTAAGGCAAGAGAAATAGAAATAAATTAATTTTAAAAAAGCCTTCATTCAATCCATTGCTGTTAGTGGTTCAAGGTCAGTGGGTGCAGTACTCATAGACACAAAGAGGGGAACTGGTAGAAAACATATGCATGCATTTGCATGCCTGTGAAAACAAGCCAAAATGTCAACACAGACTCCTTTACTTTCTATATAAACAAGCAGCATTAGCGCTTCCCCAGGGGGAAGGGGAAAAAACTGTCCATAATGAGGTAAGGTTTAGAGTTAAAAACACAAAACAGTGATGTGCTTGAATAGAGCCAAATTATCTAGTGCAAATAATGGATCAATTGTCAGTTGAGTGAAAAGATAACCAAATCCCCAATGCCCAGTGGCATGGAGGGAAAGTTATTACACTGAAAGTTTTTATTCATCATTTTTCCTATGTCAGAGAAAACAACAGTTTAACCTTGACCCTAAGAGCTCTGAACACACAAATACTTAAAGCAACTTAGTACTCAACTGGAATAGATCAGAACTTCCTAAAAATATGGACAACTTTCAACTGCTAATATAATTTTTTGACAATATATCCAAAAGTGAGTATTAAATATTCATTTAGTATAGCAGTGAAAGTTCCAGAGAAAAAGTGCCAGACTTTCTCTCTTAGAATGTAAACCATTTAAATGTGTCTGGACAAATATATTTGTGCAGCCAAGTTAGTGAGTAATAAAGTATTTACAAATATTTTTAGACTGAGGTAAGGAATCAGAATTCTAATTGGAAAAGACAGACACCCAGTTCAAACCAGCCATCTCAAAAAAAAAAAAAAAGGGAACTGCAGGTCTCATGACTTCAGGTCCCTTAACAAGATTATGGGTAATGCTGAGTTTTAAACTAGGGATCTTGGAAAGATCCAGGACTACTTCTCTCTTGACCTTTCACTGCCACTTTCTTGGGGTGTTGACTAAGCTCTCGAAACTGAAACCCACTTCTTCCCCACAACACTAGGGCCATTTTGCTGGCAATTTTCTAAGCTGAGATGAAAGGTTCTCTTCATCCTACTTTATTCTGCAATTGATTCACTGAACCTCCTCAACCAATCCTGCAGCCAAGAGTGTGATGTTCTCAGAGGGTTCCAGATTGGGTCATGTACTTACTTCTAAAGTGAAGGGCAGAGTTTGACCAGTGTGAGGAAAGAGCAGTAGCTCCTGCAGAAGAAAGGAGAATACACTGAACTGCAGAGAAAGGGAGAAATAATGAATCAAATAAGCCACCATAGGAAACACAGTTGCTTGTTTTGCTCTACTGAGCATTATAGTCACTTGGGGTCATGCAGAAGTTGCCAACAAAACGGAGAACCATTTCAGAACGCTAGATACATGAACTCACAGCAGACTTTAAGGTCTCTGTAATCTTTATTTAGGCCAGCGTGGAATTAAGGCTGATTTTTATGTTACATCACTAACAGCAAGAGTCACATGAACATGTACCAGTTGTAATAAAGGTCAATATTCCATAAGGTACAACTAAAATGATAAAACTCAGAGTACTACAGCATTACGGGACTATGGCATACCTAGAATAGATTACCATGTGGCTCAATAGGAGTACCTGAGTGCCCCAAATGTTGAGAGGCAAGAACAGATTTTATGTAGGGTATTATTTATATGAAATTGGATATTTCTAAAAGCACACTGAAAGAAACCTCTACTTCTGGCAATACATTGAACAGGGTATTCTGAAAAGCCCTTACTACAAAACACAGAGAAATAGCACATAAAATGAGGCAAACATCCATTTAAATGCATAGTTGTGCTTCCAAGAGAGAGAAACATCCAGGGGGAAATAATACGACAAAACAGAGAACCCAAACAGTCAATGAATACGAAAACCATGACTGCTCTGGGAACATTTGCCAGCCCTAAGATTCAGAAACTTGGATCACGAGGCTATGCAGGGGACTGGAGACAAGGCTTTGGCCTCCTGCAAAGTAGAATGGATAGAGCCCCACATAACTCAGGACTCATGAATTAGGAAATAAAGCGTCCTACCTACAAGAAGGAGCTGACAGGGGAACCTGTCCATCTCAGTCCAAGCCCTCACAAAGGAAAACATTTCCCCTTGAAAATGAAAAGCATTAGTCCTCCCCTAAAACAGGTTTGGGTTTTCAATTTGTGACTTTAGCAAGGTAAGATAACTGAATCAAAAAAAAAAAAAAAGTAAAGAAATCCCAGGTAGGAGCATATGGGAACATCAGGATAAAACTAAGGTTTTAACTCTTCCTGAGCCACACACTCACAAGCAGGACTTCAGACTCCCCACTAATTATGAATAAAAGCAGCTGAACAAATCAAAACTGCAAAACACAAATTATTAGCTGGTTCTGTTCATTCTGCCCTATGTTAACTTATTTTCTTATGTAGAAGAAGGGGGTTCAAAAATTTTTCAACTCTCCAAATTAAAGTCCAAACTAAGATCAAATTATTAATTATAATACCTGTCATTCGTTGAGTACCTAATCTCTACCAAGAATTTTTTACTAAACATTTTGATAAGCATTGTTTCTGTCTGCCCTTGAACAAAACTTGAAGCTAGAGAATCTATCCTCTTAATAGATGAGAAATCTGAGCGGAATTAAGCAATTTGCAAACAAAAGTGACCTTGATCTTTGATTTCATACATCTTTTGACTTGAAATTCATATAGAAATGTATTGGGATGTCTGGTCTAGAATAGAGGGGCGTGGTAAAAGACACAGATCACTAAAATAAAGTAAAAGCAATCATTGAATTCTCCCTGACGGCACTTCCTAGAAGTGCTTTAGCAAATCTTAGCATACCATCATTCCACAAGAAACATTCAATTTACATTTTTAATAAAAATAGAGCAGATTTTAGGAGAACCACACAGTGATAGCTGAATCTCAAACTCCAGTTCATACTTCAAAACTTGCATCTTCCACAGGCATCAATTTACCTCCCTGATATTGCTTTTTTTTCCGCTCTAATTACTTCTTTCCCTTTTTCCACTAGTCCTTCCTGTGAGAGAATTGAATGGGAAGAGATCTAAATTACAGAGAATTTGTAAGAACTGGCAAATGGGGCCCAAAAAAAGCTTTTTAACCAATTTTGCATAGAGGGGGCCTGTATCTAAAGTGGTCATTTTCTGTACTGATTTTCTCTTGTTTCCGCCTTTTCTTTCATCTTGCTCCTAAGTATTATCTGCTCTGACTTTTAAATACTGCTTCTAATACCCTCTTATCCCAGAGAAATACTGGAGCTCTGAAAAACCTGAAGATCAATGACAGATATTTTAATCATTTGACTTGAACCAAGTCTTGAAAAATCCATCCTCTTCAACAAGATATTAAGACGCACTCAGAGAAAATCACCTATACACCACCGAAGCAGGAGCAGCCCCCTTGAACAAACCTTCACACCATGACTCCCAGGCATGCATTCATGTCTCCTAATAGACAAAAGATCGCCAGGCCTGCTTAGTCAGGGGTGACATTGTGTCACCGAAGAAATCACAGCTGGCTGGGGCTATTGTGTTACCATGTATAAGGCAGCAAAGTAGAGCTATTTCGTATTTTCAAAAGTATGTTCTTCATCATCCAAAGTCTGAGTTCCCACACCTCAGTTCATATCTTTGCACAAAACCTTGCTACATCATTAGTGGAATTGACCACTCCATGTATATCACAGTCCCACTGACTTTACCTAAGCAGATAACTATGAAATGTAAAAAATATATGTATAACTGCAGAATATGTACTTCAGCAACGAATTTACCACACCTGCAGTATATACAGAGTTGGTTTTATTTTAGACATAATATATTTAAAGGATCGTAGCTATAAAACTGCTGTGTTTTGTATCTCAATTAGCTTTATTTCCTGAGCCCTGTTTGATGCGTTTCTTTCCTTTGTTGTCACTGCACAACTAGTATCTTTGGTCATCATTAGAGAATTCTATCTCGGCACTGAATCAAAACTGCGATCTTACTCCACCACTTTTCACACTTAACACATCCCCTTGGAGGATCATTCAGCATCATAGAGTGAGCTTTACCCTTGCACACCCAGAAGGCAGGCAGCGCAACACTGGCGGTGACTGGAGCTTGAGGAGACAGCTTAGGTAACAGCAGTTTATTAGTAGTGAGTCAGATAACCAGTTTCACAGACCACACTTATGTTACTGAATAAGAACTGACTTGATGCCTTTCAGGTGATGGTAGTTGGGGTTGACAGCTGCTGCAGGAGGTACAGACTGATCCCCTGAGTGAGTCTATAAAGAGCAAAGTGGGAAATTTATTTTCAATCACAGGACTCCTACAACCAGTCAACCCTAATTCTCAAACAGCTACGCCAGTCTAAAATGAACACTGAGTTAGAATAATCGTCTCTTTACTACAAACCACCTGAATTCATTGAGTTTTACGAATATGCTATTTTACTCTATCAAGTAAATTCTATTCCTTGAGTCCTTAAAACATCCGTAGTACTTTGTAGGTAAAACTATTAAACGTTTACAAAATGACGTCATTGGAAGTTATTAAACTTTTGTAAAAAGGCTGCAAAATTGATTAAGCTGATTTTTATTAAACACTAATGACTAGTGAAACAATTCCTTTCTCCTCAAAAATGCACCAATTCCTAGAATTATATCTCATGGCTTTATTTCCTTTTCTAATTGATCCTGGTCATTTAATTCAATAACTTTTATAAAGTTAAAATTATAAAGATTTAATTGACTTTTGCTTAACTTCCAATTATGTCTAATTTGTTTCTATTCAGTCTCATTAGATCCAATTATAGTTGGACTAATGGTAATGACTCCCAATAGTTCATTTACTTTAAAATAAGGACTCTGTCCTCTGTTACTTTCATGTAATTTTTCACTGGGAGTGGGTAGGGTCTTTTGATTACATTAATACAAATTGCCTCCTATATGCATCAATAAGCCCCTACTTAGCGCTTAGGCAGTCCCTTGTAACTCAGCAAAGCTAGCATGACTCTTGGGCACAGAGTTTCCCAGTAGCCATCATTAATATCAATTGTAATTGGTAGACAATGACTTGGTTTGACAATTCATCACTCTCACTACAGAAACTTGCAAAAAAAAAAAATGCGTCATTGAATAAGAGAGAAGAGCAATATGAATAACAGTTCAGAGACAGTTGAAAGAGGTAGTACTTTCTCAAAAATGGCACATTCCTAGAACAAGCATGTTTTTCATTTTGTTGTCTAATACCTATTTTCATTTTATAAACTACCGTAAAGGTCCAGAAAGGAACACCTGTCACATAAACAATTTTAAAAGGTAACCAGGGCTTTCATTAAAGATTATTTTAAGACTCATCACTAAGCTTTCTCAGAAGAGGTGCAGAGCATGAAGGTGCTTTCACATGAGAAAAACCAGAGAGAGAGAATGGAACAATGTTTCATGTGGGGGAAGAAATAGAATTTTTTTATTTGTTTCTTACTGATTTTCTAGCATGATATCAGAAAGCATGAGAAAGGACAAAACACATTTTTCAAGACAGCTAAGACTTGAAGCAAATGACTATTAAAAATTATTCTGCAGTGAGAAAATAATAAGAATAATGAACAGTCATATACCAGAGACATTTTGTGGGGGTGGATTGGGGTATGGGTCAAAAACAGGGGTAGGAGGAGGGAATTGCACGGGACTATGGTGATGGCACATTGGTGACTCGGTGAGGGAAACCCATGGGGATTACAAATGAGATGAAAAAAAATGTACAAAATGATATGAAAATATACTATTATATTTTAAAAAAATTATTCTGCAGAGACTTAGCAAAACTTTGACTTCGGTTCTTTCATTTGAAGAATATAAGATAATGCATGATCCCATTTATTTGAATTCTTGAAGTAAAAGCATAGCGTAAAGAAGAGAATGGTGGTTGCTTAAATTAAGGGCTAAGGGAAAAGGACGTGTGTGGCTGCAAAAGGATTGCCATGGGGATCTTGTGATGGTGGGGAAACTCTTCATCTTGGTTGTGGTGGTGACTACACAGATCTACATGACTGTACTGCATAGCATGTATTGTACACTCATACTCTCTCACACAAACAAATGCACAGCATTTGTAGAAATGCTATGATCTGGGTAAGCTCTATCAAAGGCACCTATGTCAATTTCAGGATTTTGCTATTGTACTAATAGTCACGTAAGATGTCACCATTGAGAGAAAATGAGCCAAGAGTAATCAAGATATCCCTATACAATTCTTTGACAACTCTGTGAATCCATATTTTAAAATTAAATTTAAAATGCAAACATGCTAAGACAAAAACTCAGTGTCTTCTGAAAAAAAAATGAAATTACTGGACTTGTTCAATACTGTCAAATATGCAGCAATCCATCAGGCCATTCTGTCCATCACAGTGGGAACAGTCATTCGGCCTCCTGATGTGCTCTGAAAGACTTGAGCAACTTGTAGGTACAAAGGTCCGTAATGTTTCTTCCTAATTTCAGTTAACCAAAAAAAAAAAAAAAAAAAAGCAAAATGATATAGTAACTTCAAAACTATACAGTCAATATATTCCCTTCCTAGTTTCTAGAGCTCTTATCATTTAGCAAACAGTGATCTTTAGTTCTGATATTTGGTTCCTAACACAGAGCTCGATATTTCTGGTACTCTCCTAGGTGATAGTGAATCTTAGTGGTCTCTTCACAAGACCAAACCAAGATTAGACAAGTTGGAATTTTCAGCCCACACCCCATTCTCCAGAAAGGCAGAGAAACTAGGAATGGAGTGAACAGCTCACCACATCTATGTAAGGATGCCACCAGTGAATTATCAATACAGGTCTCCCTACAATAGCGGATCTGCCTGATGGCCTGGGGTTAAGTCTCAGCACTATCACTGCAGCCCGAATTCCATCCCAGGCCAGGAAGCTGACCCACATGGCAGCAGACCTCTCCTGTCTCGCCCACTGTTCCCCTCAGTAGCGTATTTCAGTCAATCCACCTGTTCTGCTCCCTACTCTGTTTCTGGTGAATCCTCTCCGCCCCCCCACCCCCATACCTAAACCTCTGGTCTGCACCCTAGTTCTTGTGTGTATAAATAAATGCATCTTTAATTCTTTAATAAATATATAAATTAAAGGCCAATAGTACAGAGTTTGAAGAGCTTGTAGGTTGGAGAACACACCCAGGTACCAGGAGAGGGCTGTACCCCAACTTCATAGGTCCAGAAGCCCCTGCACTTGGGACCCTCTAAGACCTTGCTCATTACTTTATCTCTTCATCTGATGTTTGCCTGTATCTTTTATCACATACTTTAATACACAGCAAACAAATAAAAGTAAGTTAGGATTTCCCTTAGTCCTGAAAGCTGTTTTAGAAAAGAATGGAATCTGTGGGGGTATTGCAGGAACCTCTAATTTATAGTCAGGAGCACAGGTTACAATTTGGACTTGTCATTGTCATCTAGGAACAGACTTGAAGAACCGAGCCTGTAACCTGTGGGGTTTATCTCTAGGTAGTTATGTCAGAATTGAGTTCATCTGTAAGGCATCAAGCTGGAGTCACACTATTACTTGGCATTGGGAGAAGCAAAAAGCCATATGCCTGGTGTCAGGAGCATGGGACAGAATTAGAATAAAGGAAAAACCCCAGAGGAATAGAGTAGCTTTTCTTTCCAGTAACAATTTTATCTTTATTTATAAGGAAGCAATGGTCAGAAATGTAAACATTCAGCATAAAGCATAAGATCTTGATAAGGATGTAATGAGAAAATACTTAGAGACAAAATAAAGCAATTGGCTACCAAATAGCCAAGGACTGTGGGAAAATCCCACAGGGGAGCTGAGATTATGTTGTGTGTCTGCCTCCTTCCTGCTGGATAATCTTCGATAACTCATTTCCTTTCCTTGTGTAAGTTTTCTTTTCTACCAAACAGAATGAAACAGATCATCTCCAGCATCCCAGATTACTGACTGACATTCTTTGACTCTATGTGGTGTCTGATACCTACTATCAATTTTAATAACATTCATGTGTTGTACTGCAAGTGCAATATACGTCTAAACACCCATGTTGGCCTCATAAATAATTAAATCTAGCATCAAGCAGCTGGAGGATATTGCATTCTGATAAGTAGTCTTCAAGATTATTCTACTGCTATATCAAGATAAAGTGCTAAAAATGTAATAGAACGCATATTAGCAACTGTGACTACTATGTTATCAGAAAATCTCAGGGGAGTAATGCTAAGAAATGGAAGTGCTATGCAAAAATCAGCCTAATTTTTCCCCTGAGGTGCAACAAAATAATTAATTTCCATTCCATTTATGGAAATTCATTTGTTCTCAAATATCCAAACACCTTAGTAAAATTTGCAATTTGCAGGTTGATATTATTCCAATTTTTTATGCAAGCATTAATTACATCTTCATTTGTTTAAGCATCATGAATAATAACATGATGCTGCTTCTAATAATTGCTGCTTCTTTCTGTATCTACTCATACTTGAGGACAAAATCATGTCAACCTTAAAATTCTCATTAAAATTTTAAGCCAAACACATATATTACAGGCTATAAGCATCTAGGATGCCCATAAATAATCAAAATTCCATGACAATACCAGTAGTCTCTGACAGTGATGTGAAAAGACATCAAGTTTAGGGTTATCACGTTATTGAAAGAAATTCTTAGCCAGCTGCTGAATTTTAAAGTCATAATGCTGAAAGCAACTAAGATATAAGCCTACACAAAAGAACAGGTAATATACACATGACCATCTCTAATAAGCTCTCCCTGACCTCACCAGAGTAGGAAATAGGGAGGAGGAGCAGTGAGATGATAGTGTCTTTAATGCAAGCCTTGACTCTCCGGGAGGTGAAAGACCAAGATCATGTCTTCACCATGCCTCCTTTTCATCTGTTTTGATTATCCAGGCAGACCTACACTGAAACAAAATGAAAGTGCAAACATGCAATTTCTTTGGCTACATTTTTCTTAGTTTCACAAAGCAACACCTAGCCAAGGGCCATACATTGCACTCCTAACCCCAGGATTTTGCATTGTTGGGTTCTTGTCCCAAGAAGCAAAAAGCAGTGCAAATCTATCCCTTCAACTAGAAAATCTGCACAAAAGACACTCCTTACAGAAGGCCAGCAGAGCAACAGCACGTTCCGGGGCCTCAAAATCTCATATGTTCCCTTGTTTTAACATCTTTGTAGGCTAGGTGTTAATCCCCACCACACTTCAGGTCCAACAAAACACAATTAAGCCAATCCAGAGAGTCACCAATAGTCTAGGAGATGCCCTAACATTAAAAAATTCTGCACATGAAGAAACAAGAAGAACCAGTGGATTCTCTTCCTTGAAAAGAACCTGGGAATGTACTTAGTCAGGTACTTTGCCAAAGCAGAAAATATTATGAGAAACAGAGAGGAGCGGGGGTGAGGGAAGGGATGCTCTGAAAACCAGAAGTGAGTCAAGGTTAACACAGGGGTACAGAGTACCTGCCAGTCCTTCCCCAACCTCCAAGCTAGGGACTGAGCTATGGGTATGACAGAGGCAACTTTATTGCTCAGATTAGAGATTATTTTTAACTGCCAAGTTGAAAGAGAACTATATTCTTAGGGCTGAATTTTCCCACACTATGTTAGAGTCAGGAAAAAAAAAATTGTTTTAGAAACTTTTACTCACCACAAAAGAATAAGAGACAAAGAGTTTAGAGAAAGCCTTTAAAAAGTCAGAGGATAGCCCATTCCCTTCTAATTTGTGTGACTGTATGAGAAGTAAAAGTTCACACTCGAACAGTCTATAAAATTTGGATCCCACCAGGATCCCAAAGTGCGAAGTTGTCTGTCAAAGAGTCTCAGGTTATTTGTCAGTCTATAATAACCAACCGGAAGACACTGAGGGCAGAGGTAGCTCTCCATTCAAAGGACTTCAAGTAGAGTAATTTGTCCTTATAGGGGATATAGCATAAACCAGCTGCTGATGATAATAGTCATACTCTACAAGGCTAGAAAAGCAATGTCTGGCTTCCACCAAAGTGGAAAGCACTGTCTGCCTCTCCCCCTAAAGAAAAAGATCTCAGTTGCCTCCCTACATCTCCAGAGACCAGAACAAGTATGGACAACAACCCAGAGTCACTAGTAGCATGAAAATTAAAGAACTGCCCAACTTTCTTTTCTGTCAGCCATCTTACCTTGCTGCCTGCTCTTCTAGATGTGCACAAATATACAGTCATCTAGGAGTGAAGGGACTGCCTGTGAGAAACAGAAGGACCTGAAAGAGAGCTTAGAGTGATCAACGGTGATTGTAACATGAATATCTTGTTTTAAAATTTTAAATATTGCCTATGACCTAAGGTTATTAAAGTGGGAACAAATGTGATCTATTAACTAGGAGTTTACACTTAAGAAAAATACAGGCACTAATAAGAATAGAATGAAATTCAGTCACACTGATCTTTAGGGAAACATTGTGATAACAATATATATCCACAAAATACAAAAAGTTAAAAATTGAAAATACTAAGTGATTGCAAGGATGTTGAAAACTGGAACATTCATACACTGATGGTAAAAATGTTAATTGATAGAACCATTTTAGAATATTTTCTGTTGATTTTTAACTGAAACTTTCATACCATATAGACTAGAAATTTCAATCCTAGGGCACAGTAACAAAAATTAATATATATGTATACAAAATATACTGGTGAATGTTAATAGAATTATTTGTTGGAAAAAAAACAGAAGCAAAAATATCCATCATAAAGTAAGAAATATTTGTGGGGAATATTTGTACAACAGTAATAAATATGAACAAACTTTCTACATGTAGCAGCCTATATTAAATGTATAGTCTGAGAATTTAACCACAACATATAGTGGAATGTCAGTTATGGAAAATTTAAGATGTGGCAAAACTAATCTATGCTATGTGGAAGCAATAGTTTTCTTTGAGGCAGATAGGAATAGTGAGTAAGAAGGGCCATAAAAGGGTTTATAGTGCCAGTAATGTTTTTTATCTTGATCTGGCTTGTAGTTATAGGAACACATTTACTTTGTGGTAACTCCTCAGCTCTATACTTTTGATTTGTTTATTTTTAGATACATATACTATGCTTTAGTAAACATTTTAAGTAAAGATAAGGACTTAAATATTTTATAAGTTTTGTACTATTATGTATAAGAATATATATATATTTAAATCTGCGTTACTGAGAGTATAATGTCTTTTTTAAGTGCTAACAGATAAATTTTATAAACATTGAAAATGAACACTCAAAAATGAAGGTAAAAAAATACTTTTCCATATAACAAAAAACAGATAATTCATCACCATTACAATATACTGCAAGAGGTGTTAATGAGCATGTTCTCTGTGGAAGAAAACTGTATCACATGGAAACCTGGATCCATGCCAGGGAATAAAGAAACTCAGAAATGGTAAATGTGGTTAAATATGAAGCTGTTTTCTCATTTTTAATTTCTCCAAAGACTAGTAAGCTATTTTAGGTCACAATTATTATGGAAATAAAGTACAGGTGGTGAATGATGAACAATCCACTGCTATGCTGTGTATGTTTGTGTCCTAACAAAACTCCTATTTTCAAAGTCTAACCCCCAAGGATGATGCTATAGTAGAAGGGGAGTGTGGTGGCCTCTCATGAATGGAATTAATGTTCTTATGGGAGACTCCACAGAGTTCCCTAGCTCTTTCTGCCATGTGAAGATAACATGAAGTCTGCAATCCAGAAAAAGGATGGACATTCTGGCCCCCTGACCTGGGACTTCCAGACTCTAGAACTCTTAACAGTACATTTCCGGGTATTCAAAAACCATCCAGTCTTTGATATTTTTGTACAGCAGCCTGAACAGACTACACCAAGCAGAAAGGATGGGAGAATTGTAAGTATAGGCATTTACCCAAGAAAATAAAAACTTGTCTACACAAAGACCAGTCTCAGTATGTTGACATCAGCTATATTCAAATAGCCTATAACTGGAGCATCCGAATGTCCTATACTACAGATGACTTGCACCCTACATCTGGACCTGCAATAAAAGTAACAAAAAAGAAAATTGCCAATGCATGCACAACTTGGAATGATCTTGAAAACCCCATGATAGATAAGCAGAAGAAGCCACATGTCTGAGGTGTTTCATACACCTGTAAAAGGTGGAAGGAGAAAACGGGCAGTCACTGGGGCTGGACTCCACAAAAGGTTGGGGAATTTTCCTATCATTTTAGGGAGAAGAAATAGATCTAATTCTACCCTCTTCCATTTATTTCTGGAAAAAATTGTTAACATGTTCTTGGACACAAAGGGGAAGATCAAAAAATTTCACTTCAACACTTTGATATGCTACATGATATCCTATGACTCTTCTGTTTCTTAGGGTTTTGTCTTCAAATTAAAGTGCTAGACTATTTGATCTCCAAGCTGTAATATTTTTAATTGAGGTAATGTTGGTTTACATGATTCAGGGACTCCGGTTTACACTCCATCTAAAAAATACCTGTCCAGGGCCACTTTATTTTAAATTTCCTTTAAGTATCAATCTGTTAAGGGAAGAATTTATTTCATCTTTTAAATATATCCTCAATAATAGTCTTTAAAATGCTGATATAATGTCAATGAATTAAGTAAATATTCACAAGACTGTGACAGATATTAAATTTACTCCCCATTGAGTTGCTATAAATTTTATAGTCTATATCAAATCTAGCCCATGTTTCATATAAATATATTTGTCTGATGATTAGTCTGAAAGCTAGTTGAATACAGAGCTGTATGGAACATCTTTACTGTCCTCTATAATGCTTAGAATGTACTATATTCATTAGTGGGGCTTAATATTAAATATTAAGGTAAATAAGATTGAAAGTAACTTTCCCAAGACATAAAGCGAGTTGATGTTAAAGTAAGACTGTAAGTCCACCCAGTTTTCTCATTTGACTCATCACATTTATAGAACTATGTTTAATAAGGGCACCAAGAAAATCCAATGAACTTCCAGAACTGTAAAAGCCATTAAAGAAACATAACAAGTTATTGCTCTGTAACCTCAGAAGTTCCTTGGGTAAAATTCAAAATTATACACACATCCTGGAAAGGGGAAGGAAAGACTGAGGAAAAAGGTAAACCACTCCCTACTGATAGGTGGCATTTTTGTAAGCATGGGAACTTAAAAAACTCCTAGGTTTTTCTACATTGGCCACAAGGCAAGTAGATTTCTACATGACCACCAAGATCATAAGAAGTTTATAGAGAGACCTTCCTGATGTTACATATACATCCATGTAACATTACTCAACAACATACCTGCTTCCTTAAAAGCTGCTGGTTGTAGCAATCCCACTCCTAGGTATCTACCCAAAAGACAAAAAAAACACTGATTTAAAGACACCTGCACCCCCACGTTTACTGCTGCTTTATTTACAATGGGAAAGACATGGAATTAACCCAAATGCCCAAAAGAAGATGACTGGATTAAAAATATGTGGTACATATACACAATGGAATATTACTCAGCAATCAAAAGATAAAACATGACTTTTGCAGCAACATGTATGGAGCTGGAAGGAATCATGCATAGTGAAATAAGCCAGAAAGAAAAAGAAAAACACCAGGTAGTTTCACTCATAACAGGGCCATAAAGGACTGGGATGGTGAAGGGGGCAGAGGGGAATAATAATGATAATAATGAACAACTATATACCAGAGACATTTTATGGGGTGGAGTGGGAAATGGTATCAAAAATGGGGGGGTGGGGGAGTGAAGTGCACTGGACTATGGTGATGGCACATGGGTGATTTGGTGATGGGAAACCCATGGGGATTACAACTAAGATGGAAAAAGGCACAAAATGATGTAAAAATAAACTATTATATATATATAAACCTGCTGATTGTGGGAGGATGGGCAGTAAGGGAAACTGGAGGCTGGGGAAGGAGCCAGATTGCCCAGTCTGCTCCAAGTTCAGCCTGCGGTCACTGTTAATGACCAAGTGCAGGGCTAGAGTGATAAGCCTCCATGTCTGGAGCATGCTTTGGGTTAAATGGGGAGATGACTACATTATGCAATGATATTTAATAAAAATACTAAAATGGGGCCCTCCCTGGTGGTGCAGCGGGCTAAAGCACAGCACAAAGAAGCTTAAGCCACTTCCGCATGAGTTCGATCCCTGCCTGCCCCGGAGGTGACCACATGGAGAGGCAGACCTCTCCTGACCCACCCGCTGCTCCCCTCAGCAGTGTACTTTGTCAATCTGCCTGTCCTGCTCCCCACTCTGTCTCTGGTTAATCCTATCACCCCTCCGCATCTCTGGCCTGTACCCCAGTTCTGTATGAATAAATAAAAATGCTTAAAAAAATGCTAAAAAGGACATTGCTACACTGTCCATAATTACTACGAAATTCCAGTGGTGGTGGGTAAAAATGATCGTTCTTCTCAATAAGGGGAAGTTAAAGGCCCTATTCTGGTAATCTAAGATTAGGAATTGTTGGTGATCAACCACAGAACTGCTTTAAGTTTAAAACTCTATATGCTCTAGTCTTTCTTAACACATATTCTTCTTCTTTATATATATATTCATTTGAGAAGAAACAAATGTGGCTGAGGGGGAATGGTTTATTTCTTATTGAAAGTGTTGCATTATAACATAAATTTCAGGTGTGCATAATTATAAATCAGTATCTGTATAAACTGCATAAGCTCACCACTAATTCCTTTGTTTTGTTTTTGTCTTCATTTCCCAAATAAACAAATAACATGTAACCATGGACCTGGGTCCCATGAGACATGTTTCCATGATAACCGCAAAGTTTAAAAAAAGATGCTTGTCATAGGAAACAGTATTTTTTTTCACTGGCCTATAGAATGTGTTTTCAATAAGAAACTGAATTTTCCCACTTAAGCTATAAATCAACTTGTCTGCTTTGTAGTGACTAACCCACACTATGTAAACACTCACCAAATTTGTACTAATTAATTCCCCATTATTTTTTCATAATTTTTTGTTCCATTTTATCACTGCAGAATTGTTTGAAATAAAGATTATCCAGAGCTTATTTTGAGTCAGACAAAACACAAAGCTTTTTTCCATCCATAGAAAGAATGATCCTTAATTTTGTGATTGGATTCATATTTGAAATTATCCTGCGCAAATAAAAGTATCTATTTTGGATGACCTTGTTTGAACAATATTTTTTTCTGAAGTCTTCAAAGTGCTTTCAAATTTCTAAACTCATTTAACTTTCATGATGATAGGGTGAGCTAAGTGGATACCAGCTTTATAGCTGTAGAACTACAACAGAATGACTTAGTGATTTACCGATGTTTGAGCCACTTGAAAATGAAAGACTAACACATGTGCAGCCTATGCCTGTCCAGAGCTCACCCTGAAACTGTGTCCTGAATCCAAAGAGACGGAGTGTTGCATGCTGGATCAATACAATGAGTGATGGCCTCCCTAGTATTATTTTTTTTTTTAAAGATTGATGCATAAAGAACTGGGGTACAGACCGCAGGTGCAGGGGCAGTGAGAGGATTCACCAGAGACAGAGTGGGGAGCAAAACAGGCAAATTGATGAAGTACACTGCTGAGAGGAGCAGCAAGTGGGTCAGGAGCCACAGCCATGTGGATCATCTCGGGAGCCGGAAATTGAACTCACACTGAAGCTGCTGCTCTAGCTTTCAGTGAGTGCTATGTCCGAACCTGTTGCCCCATCAGGGAGGGTCATGCCTAGTATTTTTAATCACCCCCAATTCTTTGTCACCTTCTCATATTTGGTCTCTCTTTGTGCCCACTTTACCTGATCCCTTCCTAGGAAAGAAAGCAAAGAAGACAATTACATAAAAGAATCATACTCCCTTTTCTCTGGCCCATATTTACTCAGCAAATATTTATTGAGCATCTAATATACCAGGCCAATATCTAGATGCTGCAGCTAAGCTGTTCCCAAGACCGACAAAATTCTTAGAAATTAGAAAAAGTAGTACTAGATTCTTATTTATTTATGGACAATTTTAATGATTCTAGCCTATCTTCTTTTGTGAATCCCTTAAATCCTGTCTGAAGCAGATATCATTGAAATAAAGATACAAACTGAAGTGTTCCTACGTTGTTTCTCTTACAAATTCACATTATCATAGTGAATATTTGTCTCATTTGTGTTTGTTTGGAGGAAGGAAGGGAGGGAGTCCTGTCCGGCTTCATTTCTCCTGTCCCAACAGTACCCTGGTTATAAGCTCCCTCATTCGTGGTGTTGGCTACTTGGAGGATAAATTCAGAAATCTGCTTGACACTAGAATCAAAAAAGCTTCCCTGGACGCAGCCCGTGGGCAGGTTTCTAGTCAGACTGAGGCAGCCAGCTTCTCTCCCTCAGGTCACTGACTCTTGATCCCATGACCAAAGATGGCAGCATACCGGGATATTTGCCACCAAACAGGATTCTGAGCCTACTCTGCCTGCTCTGAGAAAATATAGGTCTCTAACTCCATCGAATCTTTCTATTTCCAAGGCCAGGCTCCAGTTGATTCTTCGAGCCTCTCTCCCATGACCACTGCCAGTCCCTTTCCAAATAGTCTTTCCTTTCCTTTAATGATATTCTCAAATGTTTGAAATCAGAGAGCACTGATGACAGGCACACTGGCCAAACACAGTCGCGCCCACTGCCGCTCAGCTCCACACCCTCAACGGTTTCAAGCTCCACAAAGGGAACCAGAGCTCCCTTAATGAGCAGTGACGCGATGCTTTGAGCCTAGTGTGTAGTCAGTGCTCTAAATGTTTATGAGTGGAAAAAGGGAATCAGGAGGGATCCATATGGCAAGTGGATTAAGGAAAAGAGGAAGATAAAGCAGGAAGAAAAAGCACAAAAGATAAACAGGGACAAGGAATTGAGATTAGGTCCACGTGACCACTTCTGAACCCATATGCCAAGTTAAAGTTCTCAAGAGAACCCCTTCATTTCTGTTTGGGTATATATGGTCCCTTGAAAGAATAAAGAAATGATAGCGTACTTTATGTGTGAATTAAGGAAAATTGGATTTCAATGAAAATTCAGAGAAATACATGGGAATACAAAATTAGATGCCTAAAATCAGAATATTTGGTAAATAAAAATGAAGTAAAAGATTAGATATCCAGGGAGGCGAGTGTCTCTTAAAAATGAGACTTCAGGACTCTCCTTGGCGGCACAACAGTTTAGGAAGCAGCACTGCAAGCTAGCCGCAGCTGCCTCAGTGTGAGTTCAGTCCCCGGCCGGGAGGTGACTAACCCACATGACGCGGCAGACCTCTCCTGACCCGCCTGCTGCTCCCCTCAGCAGCAGGCTGATCTGCCTGTACTTCGTCGATCTGCC
>NW_004567115.1:35768096-35780180 GCF_000260355.1 Condylura cristata | reverse complement strand
CAGATGAAAGTTATTTAACGTTTTTACCAACCCTTAGAATGGCAGTTTTTCAGGATTAACACCTGTGAATACACAGTGGGAAATTTGGCTACTTCATGTGTACAATCACCATGTAAAAGCTAAAAGGAAAAAAACAAAAACATCTCTCTAGCCAGTTAGACCTCTTAACAATTCCCTTCTAACATTTCTATATGTTCTAAAATACAAAACTAAAATTTCATCTCACAGAGGGAAAATGTGATTTTTTTCCTTTTTCAATTTTTTTTATTATTATTATAGTTTATTTTTACATCATTTTGTGCCTTTTTCCATCTCAGTTGTAATCCCCATGGGCTTCCCATCAGGGAAAATGTGATTTTAAAATCTGACTCTTCGAAGAAATGATTAGAGATAAATCTAACCAACTTAATCAAAATGAAATGCTCTAAGAATGATGCTTGATTTACGTCAGATAGAGAACTTAGCTTACTCTACAGAAGAGTTAAGACAATAGGTAGCAGGAAGGAAAAGTCAAACCTCCATATTTTAGCTCTTCTTTCACATTGAAACCTCTTCCTCATCATTTCAAGCACAAATCAAAACACATGCAAAAAGGTGGCTAATGACAAGGACAGCAGGCACAAGGCCAGACACAGCTGTACCCAAAGATGGCTTGGTAGGTACTCGGGTTGAAGCGCTTTGAAAACTATGACCTTATGAGGAGAAAATCTAGTACACATAAGGCTGAAAAGAGCCACGCTATTGAGGGTACAATCCTTTACATGTCAGAATACTGGCTTACCACCCCACACTGCTCCTTCACCACATTACCCACTCACATACAGAGTCATCTTGGGTCTTTCCTCATCAATTTACCTCTGAGGCTCTCTTCATCATTCTCTGCCTCTTTGCTTTACCTTCCACCTCTTCCACTAGTCCTTCTTATTAGTTCTCAAGGATAACTCTCTCCAAACTAAAAAATTATTAATAATATTCTTCCTCTGTACTGTCTCCCTCCTTATGAATGGTTCTTGAATAGGGTGATTTTGCCCCCTAGAGGACATTTGCCAACATAGGGAGACAAAATTGGGAGCGAGCTTGCTGCCAGCATCAAGGGTAGAGGGCAGGGATGTCCCTAAGTATCCTATAACAGGCAGAACAGCCCACGCAACAAAGAATAGTATGACACCCCCCCCAACACCCAGATGTCAGCAGCACCAATGTTGAAAACCTTGCTTTAGACATTGCTCTCTAAACTTCAAACTAAACTTCTTGCAATGCTATCTACACTTAACAATTCCACTGTCACTCTTCCATCTCACTTCAGTACCCATACTGCTCTACTCACACTGCTCTTGCCAATGTCACACACAATTCTCATCCAAAAAATTCAACAGTCTCGCCTTCCTTCTTTATTTTGTTTTCAATAAAGAAATCTTTTTAAAACTGTGTTCCCTACTCGCTTCTATGACCTCTTCACATCACTGTCCTCATCCTGGGTCTTGCAGGATAAAGCCACTGAGGACCCTCCCTCACACCTTGCTTCCAGCCGAGCACATCACTTGCTGATTCCCAGAGGCCCAGTGCTAAACCCTTCATTTCTGCACATGCTATCTGCTCTACCCAGAAGTCCTTCTCACTAACCCACCTAAAGAATCCTTTGCCAGCTTTCAAAATTTCAAAATTCCAGGCAGATGCCTCCTCCTCTCTAACCCTGATGATGTCCTAGGATTCAGATTACTTCATGTGCCTCACCCTTGTCTGGTACATAACTCAATACTTTTAGTTTCTACCTATTTGGTCATCTGGCTTTCACCCCTTCCCTGAAAAGTGGAGCTCCTGGAGCTGGATTATCTGTATTTTGTATAGCCAGAATCCAGGACAGTCCCTGGTAAATAGTTGGTACTCAGTAATAAAATGAATGAATAAATAGATCATTTCAAAGCAAACATAATTATCATCTAAATAAATCTTTCAACTTCATCTCATTATCTTTGATTTCTTCTTCTATTTCCTCTCTTCCTCCTTCCTTTAAAGTGAAAATATCCAGCCCTCTCTGGAGGTGGGAAATGGATCAGGATGCAACACGACAAACTAGCCACAGCCGCCTCAGTGAGAGTTCAATCCCCGACCCCGGAGGTGACCCACATGGTGCAGCAGACCTCTCCTAACCTGTCCACTGCTTCCTGCAGCAGTGTACTTCGTCGATTTGTCTGTTCTGCTCCCCCACTCTGTCTCTGGTGAATCCCCTCATCACCCCTTCACCTCTGGCTTGTTCTGTATGCATAATAAATCTTTTTAAAAAATAAAATGAAATGAAAAGATCCATGATATATAAACCTTCCTATCAAGGTTTGGGGTTTTAATGAGTTTGTGTAATGAATCAACTTGTTTCTGAAATGAAGGGGATGCACAGAGAGACTAAGAACCAAGTGGGAGCCTTGACTTAACATCTACATTCAAACTCTACATTAACACTAAGGTGATGTAAGGTTCAGGGTGGTACACAGGAAACAGTGGGATCAGTGAAGAACAGTGGGAGGGCAATCCAGGGAAGACACCACAGGCCTACTGCCCAGAGCAGATTCTTACCATGCTCCTGCAAGACAGAGTGCAGGTAGATCAGCTCCATTAGAGCAGGGGAACAGGAAGCAGAACTATATCTCCTTGTGAAATTTACCAATGACCAAACTGAATGAAATCTTAGCACATTTCAGACCATCTACCATGGGGCAGGTGGTGGAGTTACATATAACTCAAATGTATTTGCTTTATTGGTTTTTGATTAGGGCTGTTGACATAGAGTCAGGGACCCCTGGATTGACTTGGCTTTGTCTATCACAGTCAACCTCATTCAGGTGTTCCCTAAATACAGTAGTACAGGTAGTTGGGCTCCCTTCCCAAATACAATGCCCTGATTTTTTTAATTCTGCTCTTTACATTTGCTTCTGACCCTTCCTATTAGACAAACTGATTCTCAATACATCATTCCCAGTTCCAAAGAATGAACAATGGAAACCCCTACTGTGTCTAAATCAAAATAAAATATCTATATTGGTTTTTAATTAAACTAACTTGATAAAAAATAAAGGGGAAATTTTGTCCAAAGAACTGTATTTTTTAATATATTTATTATATCATGGAAAAGGCATGTGTTTATTATTTTTTGTTGCTGAATAATAGTCCACTGTGTAAATATACCACATCTTCTTCTTGATCCATTCATCTACTTTTGGGCATTTGGGTTGCTCCCATAGCTTACCTATTGTAAATTGTACTGCAATAAATATAGGGGTGGAGGTGTCCTTTTGAACTAATATTTTTATGTAAAGGACTGTATTATTTCTCAAAGGCATTAGTAAATAAATAGAATATATGTGAAATGTCCTATACAGTGATATTCAGTTTAAAAGAGCAATTTCTACAAAACGAGTGTATTTATATATAAAATACTACATAACATATACTATGTGTCATGCTTCATAATATTTACAATCTGCATAGTAGTGTTTTATAGGGAAAGTTATAGTGATATGATATAATTGTGTTATAATGCTGAAAATCCCAACATGTTTAAACAATTTAACAATATATTTAAAAAGTTGAACTGAATAGCAATTTACGCATTAGTGGCATTGTTAACTTTCCAACACAAACACTCAACATCTAGTATTTCTGAATATTCACAAGTAACTGAATTTTATTTGTCTTTTGCCAGCAAATTTCACAGACAAATAAACTGAAAAAAGAAATAAATAACTTCTGCTTAAAAATAGTTTAAAACCTACAGACAACTTATCTACTATACAATAATGCCCCATAATCTATAAAGGTAAATTAGTATGGGGTTACTGTATTCCATTTTATTTTAAAAACTATTAAAAATTTTAAACTTCCTTTACCATTTTTCTGAACCTAAAAAAGCAATTAAAATTATGGTTTAAGATGTTGCTGTAGCTCAGATATACCCATGGAGCTATTTGAATTCCTCTGAACTGAGTTGTATCAACACAGTAAAAAGTTCCTGGGGAAATAATCAGGCTTTTGAAACTGAGGTGGTCATTATGTCAGGTGAGTGAGAACCACAGCTAAAGTTACCATTTTCATATCTGTCTTTTCATCTGCTAAATATAAAATGCCTTTTTATTTGCCTTTTTAACCATAAAATTCAGTGAACAAGGAAAATTCAGTGCAGCTCAACACACAAAAGTTGTTTTTACAATGACTGAAAATAAAAGCCATCCTGTTCCATCACAGCCTCACTGAAAATGGTTTCGACTGCAGCCAAAAGGTACAATCCACAGTAAAACAAAGGTGAAGACTTTGAAGTACAAGCACCAGGTTGAAAGCCTCAATGTCAGAAGCATACAATTACCTGCTCTGATAAGACAAGATAATTAGGATGATTCACAAAATTGTGTCCAGTTGGCCCCAACACTGTGAAAAAGGATACCCTCGCCAGCCAGACTTTACCTTCGAGGCACTTCTTTTGCTCTCCCTAATAATGCATCCTGTGACCATACCACACCTCTGCTTCTATGCAGAGACAGACAAGACGACACATTCACACCTGTGCTGAAATGAAAATGAAAATAATGAGCCGATGCTATGTCAGTCACTGGGCTACATACTATCATAGATACTTCACTTCTACCGTTTCTGTTGCAGATAAGACTGAAAAGCGACAGGTTCTGAGTAAACACGCCCAAACCAATGGCAAAGCTGGGAGTTGTGCCCTCACCTATTGCTCTAGAAGACTGTTTCTGAAAGGCTTTACTAGTATGGGTCAGGTATAAAGGTGGAAGACACAGAATGGGAAATAATGCAAATATCACTATGGTCTAGTCAGCACATTGTTCCCTTAACTATATGTTTGAATACTTAAAATGAAAGAAATATTATATTGATAATTACCATACTATATTGTCTTGGAAGAAGCTCTCTGTTTTTTCTTTTTATATGCCTAATGTTACTTGGCTTCAAGCATTTATTCAAAATGCACAACATGACACTATTGAAAACATGTGTTGAAATTATAATGATAACCCTCTCCCATCAACCCCCACCCGTATGAAATGGCCCATCATACAAAAAGCTATAAATAAAAGTCTTTAGAGCTGACAGAAAGTTAGAATAGCAAAGTGTCAATCATTCCCTGTTAAGCTTGGAAGTGTTTCAAAGTAACAGCATAGGCATGTAAAGGCATTTCACCAGATCACATTTTGTATTTCAGATTCCAAAGTTTCTCAGGAGACCTCCAAGCAGAATTAGTTCATAATAGCAAGCCCCAGATTGCACAGCCTTTCTCACAGACGCAAGTCAGATGGTTCCGACAGTGAGGTTGGAGATTTTACTGACAGAAAATTTCTAGAAATAAGAGAAAATACAGCCAGGTTTTCCTGAATCTCAAACACCTCAGTGGCTGAACTTGTATTGTCCAAGATGGTAGCCACGCATTAATCACATGTTGATAATCACCACTTGAAATGGGCTAGTTTGAAGCAGAGGGCAAAACACACCCTAGACTTCAAGGCTTATTATAAAAAGAACTATCTTAATAAGTTTTTCACTGAATACGTGTTAAAACTATAACTTTTTGGATGTGTTGTGTTAAATGAAATCTATTGTTATAATTAAATCTGCCCACTTTCCTCTTTATTTCTATACTGGTAACAAAAGTTTTTAAATAAAAATATCCTAATGTCATGTATCCAAAAGATTGAAGGTAGGATCTCAAAGAGATACTTGCACCCCCATGATCACAGCAGCATTAAGGTAACAGCCAAAAGGTAAAAATAACCTCATTTCTCAAGAGATAAATGAATAAACAAAATGTTGCATATTCATATCATGGGGTATTATTCATCCAGCAAAAAATGGAGTACTGGTACATATTATATATTTAAACCTTGAGAATATCTTGCTAAATGAAAGATGTCAGTCACAAAATGCCACAGAGCACATGATTCCATTCATATAAAAGCCCAGAATAGGGAAATCTATAGACTAAAGTGAATTTGTGGCAGCTTAGCTCTAGGGACAAAGGAAATGAGAAGATAGTACAGTAAAGATACTAGATTTCTGTTGGAAGTGATTGAAAATTCCTAAAATTGGCTTGGTAATTGTCATACATATCTGTGAATACACTGCAAATCACTGACTTGTATGGTGCATGACTTGTATTTCAATAAATAAAATTTAGTCATTTTTCAAGGAGTATAGAGAAAGGAATGTGTCAAAAAGTGGAGTCGGTATGTAGAAAAGAGAGAGAAGAGAATTCCAGGCAGAGGGAATAGCACCAACAAATAGAGCTGAAAGGGGCACACCTGTTCTCACCCCCTGCGTGAATGCTGAACCTCTTCTGAGGACCAGTGTGGGGTTTTCAATGCCCCTGGCACAGAGGCAGAATCCTTACATGGTTTGTCTTGCCCATAGCACTGCTCCCTGAATTCATTCTCCCCTGAATGTACACACCTGCAATCAAACTCAGACTTTCTCCCATCCAGAAACAGTTGGGGGAAAGCCTACACAGAGGGAAAAGGCAGGGGATGGGGAGACCGTTCATCCAACACATTTGCCATTAACTGGCTAACAAAACTACGTAACCAACATTGCTGCTAAAAATCACAGAAATTGCTAGACACATCTAATGTGATTTCTCAAAGCACCAACACAAATGGACATATTTGTAAAAATAGGAATGTGGAAGAGTTCATTGTGTTTAAAACAAAGAAAAACAATTCTCCCCAACAGCACTTTTTTTTTTTAAGATTTGTTTATTTATTCATACAGAACTGGGGTACAGGCCAGAGATGCGGAGGGTGAGAGGATTCACCAGGAACAGAGTGGGGAGCAGAACAGGCAGATGGACGAAGTACACTGCTGAGGGGTGCAGCGGGCAGGTCAGGAGAGGTCTGCCGCGCCATGTGGCTCTCCTCCCGGGCAGGCGGGGATTGAACTCATGAGGAATTGGCTTAATCTTCTTAGTGCAGTGCTTTAACCCGCTGCGCCACCAGGGAGGGCCACAACAGCACTTTTAAAAGCCAGAAGTATGAGTGAGGAATGCCAGTCCATTAAGAAACCGAGACACTGGTATTACTGCTTTTCATAATTCTAAGTCTCCATTCCTCACACAACTGAACACAAAGAGACAGCCAAACTGCTACCGTGATTCTTTTGACCAGTGATTCATTTAGCTGGCAGGATGCTGGGAAAGCTGACTTGTTCAGGCTGCAGGTAAGCCAGGGGGCGCCACACCTCTGCCAGGGAGAAGAAGCCTTATTGCTCCATACCCATTCACTCTATCAAATACTGGTGGATTCATTACTAAGCTTTGTTGACAGATCCCTTTGGTAGTAAAGAATTCATGAAACAGCCAGACAATACTATGCAGTCTTTCACATTTTCAAAACGTATCCTAGTCTTGGTTGGGAATACTTTGTTCCTAAGCTGTACTTTAGGTGATCCGACAGATGTGACCCTGTGATACACAGAGATATCATCCACCTAAATCTTGGAGGTTGAGCAGCTGTAAAATCAAAGGGAACCTTGGCATTGAAGACAGACAGGGCTGGAGTCAAGGCATTCCAGCCCCGCTACTCAGGATCTATTAACTTAGACACATGGAATACCCTTTGTGGACTTCAGATACTTCATTTGTTAAACAAGATGATAGCTTGCAAGTTGTTGTGTGAGAACCTAAAAGACAATGTACTGAGCTCTTGCCTGAGATTTTGGCCCAGAATATCTTGGAACTTAAGAATAATTATACATGCATATCATTAATGACCTTGTGCATGTGAACCTTGGGTGTCCATAGATTCTATTAGGAAAGACTATTTTCATCATCACTAGCACCAGCAATATTTTGAGGTTCTTCCCTCAGCATAACAGAACCAAGAACTCATCTTATTATTCCAGAAGCTTATTCACAGTGTCAGGACTAAGCAGAACAAGACACTCAAGTCAGAGCCATCCCCCTCGCTGACAGAAGCAGACAAGACATGGAAAAAGTGAGAAGTGAGCCTTTTCCTGGAGCACTGTGTGTTGCAGGAAGGTTTCGCATGGGGCTATTTTTCCCAAACCAGAAGAGTTAATCTTTGGGCATTTTCAAATGACAGTGTGAAATGACAAAACAAAAACAGGAGCTGCTGTTATGAGAAACTATTATTTACAACAGTTTCTCTTTTTCTTTCTGAATATAAGGGATTTCTACCAATGACTCAAACCTTAGCACCAACTTTGACTCTTCCCTCACACTCAACAGCAAACTTCCTCAGGGAATTTTACTGATCCAGCTTATCAAATATATCTAGAATCCGACTTTTCACACCACCTCCAATACTGCTTTTCGGTCCAACTAGCCATCATTTCCACCTGGATAGGGGCTCACTGCTTCTACCACTGCACCCACAGTCCAATCTAGGCACAACAAGCAGAAGTGTCCTTTTTAAGGTTAAGTATTACCTTGCATGTCACACCCTCTCGGTATAAAACTGACATCCTCAGGATGATCCATGAGGTCTGGCCCCCAAACCCTTACAACTCTACCCACACTTCCTGCTACAGCCACATTAGCCTCCTTGCTTGTCTATAAATCCAAAAAGTGTACCCCGTGATGTTTGCTCTAATTGCTCCCTCTATCTAGAAAGTTCTTTAACAAGAAGATGTATGTGTACATACACACATTTGAACACAGCCACCCTCTACTCTCATGCTCTGCTGCTTTTCTCCATAGTTTTATCACCTTCTATGAATCGATACAGTTTACTTCATTATGTACATTGTTTAGTGCCAGTCTCTCCTGTTAGAAGAAAGCTCCTTGATGACATTTTTTGTCTGTTTTGTAAATTGAATCCAAGCAGCTAAAACTTATTCCTGAACAGTGCTTTGTTCATAGCAAATACACAGTAAACTTTGAATGAATGGATAAAAACTGAGGAGATAAATGGGAAAAGACGCAAGCCTTTGTCTATGCAAACTAAGGCTTCTTTTACACGGTTTAGAAGCCCATTTCTGTCTGTCCCTGCTTAAAGGCATTAGCAGGTTGCTGCGGACCAGCGCAGCAGGAGCAGGAGACAAGTTTCAGGGATGGCAATTCTGGCGCAGGGTGGACAAGGATAAGGTTGAGTGACAGACAGACATGACTTCTAGGAGTGCATATCTGAATGTCATTTATTTTTAAGAGTGCAGAGCATTTATACAGTTTTTCTTGGCAAGCAAATATAGGGGTACAATGATTTTTTCAATAGAGGCATGACAAGTAATACATTAATTTCTTTTTGTTTCTGAGATGTTGCCAGGGACCCGAAAACTAACTTGGGGCCCTAGGGAACCACCGTGTATTCCAGGTTCAGTGCTGCTAAACAAATACCCTATCTACCACCTATGCCTTTCTAATCCTTTTAATTCTCTCTCCATTCATTTCACAAACCACTTGACATATAGGAGTTAATTGTATAATAATATTAAAGATTGTAAGGGAGTTTCTCAGAAGTAAATCAGTATGGAGAATAGAGGAAGTAACATTCCTATCAAGAGTATCATTAGAAATGAGGCACAGTATCCATAGCATTTCTTTGTTGTGCATCAACAGAATCAGAAAACAAATCAAAAAGTTACAGTGACCATTCGAGAATCAGCCATTCTTTTATTCTTGGAGGGCCACGTATTCCTCCCGTGTGCCCGGTACCTTGACGGTGCCAAGCTCTAAGGATTTCTCACTTAGGCGCCACGGGAGGGGGCGTGGCAGCAGGTCAAGGACTGATACTTAGCAGAGAATAGAATCAGCTTAGTTGTCTGAGCAGATGATATACAGAGATTCCCTTGCCGCACAGATTATGAAGTATTTAACCTAAGGGTTTTGGAGTTCAGAAAAAAATCAACATAAAGGAAACAGAAGAGTAACAACAAGATTAGCCACTAGTACCTATTCATATAATTTTCTTCTGTCCTCAAAAGAGACTTATTAAAAGGAATTTTTCACTTGTTAAGTTATGAAAGGTATTATTACTATTATTTCTCTCTATATTCTTTCCTCCTGTGCGCTGTTCACTTAACTAGATATTTGTAATTTGTTACTATTTCTATTTTGCTACCAATTATTTTGGAGATAAATATTTAACAATTTTTTCATTGAATTTCATGCTTGGTCTCAAAATCTTTCTCTAGATCATCATGAACTCTAAGGTTAAATAGTGGAGAACAGCTAAAGAAAAGATTTTATTGGGCTGGGAACCTACAGTCTGCAGGTCAAATTTGATACACTTCTGTTTTATAAATACTGGAACAGCCATGACCATTCATTTACGTAGCGTCTATAGCTATTCTCACACTGCATCAGCAGAGCTCAGTAGTGGAGACAGAAACCATATGGCCACAAAGCTGAACATATTTATGGTATGGCCGTGTACAGAAAGGGTTTGCCGACTTTGGTTTTAGATGATCTAACTTTACACTGACTTTCACGGGTCACTGTGTAATACTGTGTGAGGTCATTTCTTGAGCACCTACTAGGTATCCCGACTACGCTGGCATAGCTGAGGGTGACATTCACAACCATTAGTGATACTTCCAAGGTGACCTGAGACAAGTATTGCTCCCTCCACTCCACTTTAAAGAGAAGAGAGACAAGAGAGGAGTGGAGAAATAATTCATATCCAAAGAGTAGAGGAAGAGGAGACCTTCAGTAAAGGACACAGCTAAACTCCCGATGTCAAGAAAATAAAAACAGAGAAAGGTTAAGAACACAGGAGATGGAAACAAGGAACAAATTCATATTTTGCTAGTAACACATGTTATCACAAGTGGCCGAAGCTGACCTAATGAGTGCTCCAAGGAAGTGTGAAGACAAAATCAAAAGTCTTTAGGGATCAGGCAGCAGCTTGATGCCAGCTGCTTGCCCACACTGCCAGCAAATGCCTGGGCTGCAGACTGGCCCTCCCTGCAGGGTGCTGTCAGCGCCTCTTCCATGGCCCCGGCTGCAACAACCACCACAGACAGAGCCAGGCCCCGGGGCCTGGGACCCAGGTTTCAGTTCAGAAATGTGAAATAACAGCTACATACTCGGGCACTGCACAGACTGCACTGTGCCAGTGAAATCATATGGGAATTACAGTAGCATCACAGAGCCGCACCTGTGTCTACAGTTTCTCCTGTGTCAACATGCACAGACCAATAGAGTCTGCAGACAGTTAAGAGACCTTCCTATAGTCGTTCAACAACAGTTCATTACTTGAGATTATTTACTATATCACAAAGATACAGAGCATTAATCCCAGGAATTTCTATTTGGGGTGCTCTATAACACACTGAGTTACAAAGAATGGGCTAGTATTTGGACTACGAAAACACTGTGCTCATTTTTTCTAAGTTTATTGTGAAAAAATATATAGCATAAAATCTAGCATTTTATTGCATTTAGGATTATACTTCAGTGGCATTAAGTACATTCACATTATTGTGTGGCCAACGCCACACAACGCCACCACCCATCACTGCCTCCATCCCCTGCTAATATCTGTCCCCATTAAATGATAACTTCCACTCCCCACACCCCCGCCACCTAATCTGTTAATCACCATTCTGGTTTCCGTCTCCGTGAATCTAACGGCTTTAAGTACTTAATATAAATGGAAACATTGAGCATTTGTCCTTTTGCAACTGGCTTCCTTCACTTAGCATAATGTCTTCGAGGTTCATCCAATTTGTAGGATGTATCAGAATTCCATTCCCTTTTAAAGTTATATAATATTCCGTTGTACGTACATATCACAGTTTATTTACCCATTCATTTATCAACAGGTACCTGGGTTCCTGCCATGTTTTACTTAATGCAAATAATGCTTTTATGGACTTGACTGTACAAATATCTTTAAGTACCTACTTTTGATATGCCCAAAAGGAAATTTGCAAGATCATAGGTCAGTCTATATTTGTTTTGAGGAATCACCACACTGTTTTCCATAGCAGTTGCATCATTTTATTCCTACCAGCAGTACAGAAGGGTTCTCATTTATCAACATGTAATTATCAGCATTTTGGTAATAGATACCCCGGTGGGGGTGAAGTGACAGCTCATTGTGCTTTTGATTTTGATTTACATTT
>NW_004567115.1:35764797-35767751 GCF_000260355.1 Condylura cristata | reverse complement strand
TCTATTCATTTTTAACTGGGTTCTTTGCCTATTTTTTTGTTTAGTTGTAAAGCTAGCATAGAGAGCACCCCATACCTTCCCATTTTGCACATTTTATACCCACGGTAACATGTAACAAAACTAAAAAGTCAACATTGGTACAATGCTATGAGCTAAAGTGCATCTTTCATATAGGCTTTACTCCTTTTTCTAGTAATTTCCATTTTCTGTTGAAGGCTCTAATCCATAATATCACATTGCATTTAAGTATCATGTCTCCTTATTCTCTTCCAATATGTGACAGTTTCTCTGTCTTTCCCTGTTATGTACTATCTTGACACTTTGAGAGAGTATTAGCCAGATATTTTGTGGAATGTTCCTCAGTTGGTTTTGCTGATATCTTGTCCTAATGGAATTGGGAGGGATATGCCACGAGGCACATATCCTTTCTCACTGCATCACATCAGGCGTTACTCAATAGCACGACTAATTTCAAATGATGCTAACTTTTACTACATAGTTAAGTCTCTATCAGGTTTTCTTCACTGCAAGAAAGTGAAGAAAACTTTCTGCTTTTCTTCATACTACAAGTATTTGTAAGCAAATGACTAAACCCAACACACTTTCACAGGGAGAGAGATTTAGTTCCAGTTCCTAGAGGAGTAGCAAAGATTTTGCAGACAGGTAATGAGTTAAGTTCACCACAGTAATGAATAACTATTTGGGGGTGATATGTGATCAAATATCCTGCTGTTCCTTAATACCTCAGTCCCTGACTCTGGAACCCATCTATGAATTTTACCTAAAGCTGTTATTGTAGGAAGTCTTTGGCACTCCTCATTCCTTCTGTGTCTACTGGCTGGAGTCTTCTGGAAGAAATGTTTGTCACTTTTCTACCACTTAACTATTTATTCAATAATTTCTTTATATCAATATAAACTCATGCTATGTATTTTATTTTTGGATTTCTAATTCAGTACTATTTATTAATTATTTTATAGCATGAGTTGTTCCAGTTTGGGTCAGTGGGAGCTCCTCAAGCCAACTTCAGTGTTCTTTTGACATTCCCTACTCCATTTTCTTTCTTTTTTCTTTTTTTGCTAACTTTTTCACACCATAAGATACTCCAAGTACATCGTGAAATTCCCCTGTCCCCAAAATCAAACATTTCTCCAGGGATGTCTGATTCAAAAGGGATAATTTTTAAAGTCATTTTCCATGTGTCATCCCCAAATTATCTCTATGCTATAATTAATGCTTTAATTAACTATGGATTTTCTAGAATTAAGCTGCATATATTGTCATATTCAGTTTAATAGACCATGTTAAGTAGAACATGAATCCATCAACAATGCTTCATCCTTCTTTGTCTTTAGCACTTGTCTACACAATCTCTATGGCCCCTACAGGCCTACAAAATCCCAAGATTCTACAATGAAAACACAAAAGGTAAAAGACATTCTCATGGCCCTCCCTGGTGGCGCAGCGGGTTAAAGCACAGCACTGAGAATCTAAAGCTGCTTCCGCATGAGTTCGATTCCTGCCTGCCCCGGAGGTGACCACATGGTGTGGCAGACCTCTCCTGACCCGCCCGCTGCTCCCCTCAGCAGTGTACTTTGTCGATCTGCCTGTTCTGTTCCCCACTCTGTCTCTGGTGAAGCCTTTCACCGCCCCTGAGCTTCTGGCCTGTACCTAGTTCTGTATGCACAAATAAATAAACCTTTAAAAAAAAAAAAAAAAAAGCCATCCTCATGAGGAAATGTTCTTTGAATCCAAGGCACATTTCATTTTGACAAAAATATATTTTAACCGTAATTGACTTCTCTTTTGTCTTTTCTAGCCCTCCCATAGTTTTAAACCTATTGTTTCCACTTTACTATCAACTTTGAAGTGAAATTTTAAGATTGTTTTTGCTGTATCAAATTACTACACAAATGAGGTAATAAAATCTAGAACAATTAATTATTCTTGCTTACAAAACATAAAAGTTATTATCTTCTTGAAATCAACCTAATGTGATTAACTGTTGCCAAAATCCTTAGCCATCAGATAGTTTAAATAGGAAAGCAGCAGTTCACAAAAGGAGTTTTACCTCCCTGAGGATTTTGGCAAAATCTAGAGATATTTTAAGTTGTTAACAACTGGGATGGATGTCACTGGCATGTAGTATGCAGAGTCCTAGAATGCTACCAATAACCCTGAATTGCACAAGAGTCTCCCTGCCAAATAAATATCCCATCCAAATTTTAATAGCACCAAAGTTTAGAAATCCTGTACCAAATGAACTTTCAATCATCGATTGGTTAAATAGTTAAATAACAGATATTGTCCTCCGTCTCTTAACGATGCTCTTCATATTTTTGAGGAAAGTATCAAATAGGTCTTCCAGTGAGAACAAAAGCTTACTCAACCACTTTTCCTCCCAGATATCTGGAGCCCTGGTAAAATGCATGTGTTTATAAACAACCCCACCTTCAATTCCAGTATCTGGTAATCTGCCAGATGTTTCAAAATATACGTTCAAGAATTTCCTTAAAACAGCAGAAAAAAAGAAAGTGTAAATGATTAAACTGGTTTGTGTGAGGCTGGCTAGGTCAATTCACCAAGCATGAGAAAGCCTTTCCCGACTGTGGACTTCAAGCTCCTTACAGACAACATGGTAGAAGAAAAAGGCATTTAGGAGAAGGACCTTACAAGGCAGGGAGCCTACAAAATTGGTCCACGTTTTGTGGTTTGATCTAGCTATGAGGTTCTGGGAATTAGTGACAGAAAGCCCATCACCACTGGTTCTCCCCTTTGAGGGCAGTAGATTTTACCAGGCAATATATTACTTACACTTTTTTCAACTCTCTTCTAACTAGTCCTTTCTTTAAGGCCAAGTAACTTCAACTGGCAAGGATTTATTATCAATGGAAGGCTTTATATTCGTTGGTCATTTCAATGTATGCATGCGAGCTGAAATGTTAAAAAAAAAA
>NW_004567115.1:35755067-35763702 GCF_000260355.1 Condylura cristata | reverse complement strand
GTATAATTATTGTCAGTAATAACTTGCCCTGGAAACTCTGGATATCTTTTTTAAAATATGAAATAACTTTACATCATCACATTTTGGTTTGTTACAATGAAATAAACTTTTTAAATCCACAGGATAGGTGATAATGATAAAGGTCAGCTTGCCGGTTATCAAACTGAAGAAGAAAATAAGTAAGTTAAGGCCTCATCTTGCTCTCTGCCCGGGAGGGCATCTACCCTCTATTGCCCAGGAGACAAATTCAGGCGTGCACAACACTCCCCAACGCATCAATTCCACAATCACCTGCCACGTCTCTCCACATGCGGGATCTGAAGGGACGGATCGCATACCGTCTTCTAACATGGCTGACTAGCTGCACAGAAAGCACCAGGAAGCTCACCGTGCTAAGTTTCAAATGTTATGGAACCAAAGCAACAACAAATCCTAAGTATCTGACTATAGAACAGCTCCCAAAAGGCACGATAGAGGGCTGTGAGGAGGGGATGACTGGCCTAGGTGGGTGACCGGCCTGCCTGGGTGGTGTGTAACAGACATCTGAAGGGGGTGCCCTTGCATCTCTACACAGTGCTGTAAACTACTGGGACTGCAAAAAAAAAAAAAGTGAATGTAAGTAAATGCTGTGGAGCCAGAAAATGTTAAAATATGTGATTCTGAAACCATAAGAATGTGAACATCTAAGAATGTGATGTGTGGTCATCTTGCAGATGCAACAAGATCTCATTCTCACCGTCAGAAAGGCTGTCGGTGGGGCTCAGGGAAGCCTGGCTCCACTCTTAAACCTGGGCACTGCTCCCAGGTCTTGGACTTTAAAGCTGCAATAGAACTGCCGTCCAAGGTCATGAGTTCAAACAGTTTAAAATAAATTGGCTTTGGACCTTAAAGGCCTCACCACCCATATTTGTAGTGTCTTAAGCTGAATTAAAACAAAATCCAGCAACAATGTGTTGCTTACTAGAAACATATGGAAAACTCAGCTAGAAGGCGTGGAATGAAGGGCTGGTCCATTTAACTGGTTAAACTTACACAAAAGGAAAGTAAGTAATGTAGTACTAAAGCACTTTACTAAGTTAAGAGAGCCCGTATTAGTGAAATTAGTAAGTTCACAGTACAGATATGACATTTTTAAACTTTAATATGTCAACTATTTGAGCCTCAAAATGTACAGAACAAAAACATACAGACATATGGCAGAAATTGCTGTTTTCACTTCGCTGCTATCAGTATAGAACAAACTCCATGCTTGAAAATAAAATAAGACCCAAAAGAAAAACAAGCAAACAAAAAGAGAGAATAAGTAATATAACTAATGAGGTAGAACTAACAGAATATACCCACTTATTTATCTTAAAAATAGAGATCTCATCTTTTTTTGTACCCTTGGTCCATAGATAGTCACCAACTGTAAATATAAAATTATTAGTCTATTTCAAGAACTTGCTATGGCAAAGAGCTAGCAAAAATATTTACCCAAATGAACCATTAGGACACTGAGCAATGGAGATGTGCATGATGACCTAACTGCTGCCTGCATGCTTTGCTAGGTCCCCTAATACAGATATTTGTGTTTTTGCTTTTACAACCTTCTGGGTTGCAATAACGATTTTATAGTTCGCTGTGAACTGCACCAAATCTATAAAATCTGCAAAAGTCCTCAAAATTCCACATATGTGGGTTATCACTGATCCCAGTAATTGTTCAACATATTTTGCACCAGATTCTTCAACAAAGAAAAAAAAAAATGCCATGTGCTATAGAGGAATGAATGAAAAGTACCTACCAGGAGACAGCTGAGCTGACACTCAGCACCTTCCATAATTCTGCATCTGAGCCTTTCACAGACAGCTCAGCCTTTCAGTTCCCCAATCAACACATTAAATAGGCATCCTTTCCAAAAATTATTGTCTGTATACTTTATGAATCTAAACACCAAAACTGTTTCACCAGGAGGGCGGAAATCTTCAGTGTTTGCTGTGTATGACAAAATCATAAAGCTCAACTGAACCGTGGGCATGCAAATCTAGGGAAACACCAGGGACGACAAGGCCCTGAGTGTGTAGACAGGACCGTAAAACTTCTGCAGCTGTTAACTTTTCTCAGAAAGCAAACTCAGGAGATTAGTAGCTGTTTTTCTTTCCCTTTTCTTCTCTTTCTTCTTTGCTTGTTGACAATTGAAACATATGTCCCTCTACTGCACCACTGCCCCCACCCCTCCCATCCATGAATCAGTTCACTGCATGAATTGAGAGACATCTTTCCTCCAGCTCCTCCTCTATCCAGATGCAATTTGCCAGAGTAGCAGAACTCAAGAAGCTGGCTTCACTCTAAAGGTTATTTGCTGCATATTATTTTACAACATATATGGGAGGGGGGGAAGTTTGTGTGTGTATATGTGTGTGTAATGAGATAAATTAAGGTTCCCAATATTTCACAGACTTTTCTAACAGTTAATTATTGCTCTATAGGACACAAAAGGATTGATTTAAGAAATCCTTCAGAAATTTTGGTATTGTTCTAATTTTCCTTATAAAATAAGTTTTTTGGGCATTACAAATATCTGTTCTTCACAAAGGTATACATGTGAATGCCCGAAAATACAAATTTGTGTGTCATGGCCTATCATAACCAAATGTACCTCCACACCACTAAGTCTCTTCCTCTGCAAGCTTTCCAACAGTGGTAACATAGGGTTGTCTCCTACAAAAATCAAACTAAAGAGGTTAGAGGCAGACAGCAAAACATCCCAGATTTCTCTAACTCACTATGATTTTCCTAATAAGATATCTCCATGAATGTTTTCATTACCTCACAATTTTTTAATTGTTTTAGTTCCCTTGATTACCATGTGTAAAAAAAAGTTTTATTTGTGGCCTCTTGTCTGTTCAGATGAATAAAAAATAACCAGTTTACACCTACAACAAATTCATTCCTGCTCAGAACCCTAGTGAGATGGGACTGCCTAATGGAAAGCCCACTGATCTGAAGGTCAGTAGAGCAGTCATCAATTGCTTCAGGAGCAAGTCAGAGCCTGCCTCCTTTTCAGTGTTAAATCATGTACAATCTTAGATCCCTCACAGAGTCAATATTCTACCAAATATTTCTCAGGATTCTGCCAGCCTATAGTTCATTCAGTAGATACAAAAATAGGTTGAAGCCCCACAAAATGGAGCCGCCAATGAGGGCAGGAGACCATGCTCTCCTTTGCCAGCTATCTCTTCCTCTCATCCTTCCTTCCATGTGTCAGGATGACTGAAATTAGAGGCACTTGTAGAAAAATGTGTTCATGGTCTACCTCTCTCCATCAGCAAATAAGAATCTCTAACTTGTCTTTTATCATATCCAGTATTCAGAAATTTATGTCCCAATGTCAAGACATTGTGTAAAGAAGCATAACCCATTGAGTCCACTGATAGCACACACCTGTTGCACTGACCTTCCAGCTCATTCTCCTCAGGTCCAGGCCATTAACTTGACACCATAATTTATTCACCTATGAGAGTATCTCAGACATTTCGAATCACAGCCATGAAGTGTGCCTGCTGCACAGAGCACGGTGGCCCTGAACTCCCAAGACACTCTAGTCACATAATGGATAGGCTAAGTCTGTTATGACTGGTAAATAAAGGGCTTGGCTCACTCTGGGAAAACAGGCAGAAGGTGTATCTGCCAGCTGGCATAATCAGCTTCATCACAGACCACCCCAAAAGGGAAAGTGTGATAACCATCTTGCTTGATTCTAAATCCTAGTTATTAAGCTTCCCCCAGAGAATTCCAGAAGAGTTTTAGTCTGTGGAAAAAAGATAAGAAATGAATTCTTTTTCATAAACCTAACCTTGAACATCAAGAGGCTTATTTGTTTAACTGAAAAAAACAAAAAACAAAAAACAAGAACTTGTTGAGAACTGATTTGGGCCAAGGGCAGGGGTGGCTTCTGATGATCATGGTGACATTCCTGCTGGTTCCATTAGGCAACCAATCTGACATCTCCATTCATTAATGGGGAACATAATACGTCTTTTATATAAAAGGCGGGGTGACACATCAGAGGCTGAAAGGCAGTGCCCCATGGGGCCTAAATTCCTAGATTCATCTTGAAGCTTCATCCCTTGCTTTCTCACGGGGTTGTCAGTCCTCAAAAATCACCAGCTCTGGAAGTTCCACCCCAAACAGGAAACTGCCTGACCAAAAGGAACACAATCTTGATTTTCACACATTACTGCAATTCATTTCCACATGACTATTATTTAAATTGCTTGATAAGACAGGCTTGTTTTGACTTACAAGTCCCAAAGGTATTTTTTCCAAGTTAATAACTTCCATCTTTATTTCAGAGCAAATTTCAATATTTTTTAAAGTTAGGATAAAATATGCATCTCAAGTCCCAAATAACTATTCTTGGGAATGACATGAATAATCCAGTGTGCATTCTACCCTATGCCTGCAGACATTACCAATTAATACAAACACTTTAAAACAACAACCTTTTCCTGAAGATAACTGCACCAATATATCATAGTGGGATTACACATGACTTTTGTTTTGTTCACTTAACTTTTCTGTATTTCCCAATTTTCCAGAATATTAGGAAAAGGTGTTGTTAGAATTGTAACCACCTTCTGAAAGTATATATTGTTAATAATGTGAAACATCTGTAATTATGTGGAACATTCTGAAAAAAGGTGAAAGCCCCAACAAGCAATGTGTTTCCAGTCTATATATCAAAAGCTCTCACAGAGCCCAATATATACAGCAGGGCTCTGAGATCTCCTCAGGCAGCAATTAAGTGAGGAACTTTAATTTACTAATTACAACAGGAAAAACCGGATTATAGAACTGATGGAAGGTTCAACACATACCCCTGGGCAATCCTGGGAAAAGACCCTCCTTGACCAGCATCTTCCTAACTACTCCACATTTTGCCAGGCCTCTGTGACCTTGAGAGAGGGCATGGTTAAATCCACACTGAATAAGTCTGGACTTTCACCAGCTTTTCTTTCTTTTCCTTCTTAATAAATTGAAATTTGCCTTCCACATAATCATGCAACCAATAGTTTTTGTTTGCAAATAGCTTTTCAAAAACAGTTGCTGCTTTTGTTCTTCAGGACACCAACTAATGAACCTGAATAATATTTGCACTGATTTGGCAACTGGCTTGACTAGTTTTGGGCTTGACTAGTTTTCAAATTGACTTTTTGGGTTATTGAGCATCATGCAGACACAACCTTAATCTAAAATCATTAACAACTAAATGTAAGATTATTGTCTTAACTGCATAAGAAACCTAAAATTTAAGCTCCTGATGGGAAAACTTTATACATTTTATAAGAAAAGTATGTAACTCTTAGTGAGCATTTCATATATACCCAGTGCTAAAGACCTCAGACATAGTAACTCATTTAATACCATGAATGGCCCTGGAAAGGAAGGCAATACTATCATCCTCATTTTGAAGAGTAAGTAAAACACAGAACAATTAAATAACAGCTAATAAGAAAGAATTAATCCAAGTCCAAGGGACCCTATTCTGTGGCCTGTGCTCCTCACACTAAACCAGAGCCACATCATCCCGCTGCAGATGATGCTGTTTTATTCACCTTGTCAGACTATCTACTATAGTGATCAAGAAATGGACTAGGGTTTTCTTGTTTTTTTTTTTTTAAGATTTATTTATTTGTGCATACAGAACTGGGGTACAGGCCAGAGGCGGCGAGAGGCTTCACCAGACACAGAGTGGGGAGCAGAACAGGCATATCAACAAAGTACATTGCTGAGGGGAGCAGCAGGCGGGTCAGGAGAGGTCTGCCATGCCATCTGGTCACCTCTGGAGCAGGCAGGAATTGAACTCATGCTGAAGTGGCTTTTAGCTTCTTAGCGCTGTGCTTTAACCCACTGCACCACCAGGGAGGGCGGGACTCAGGTTTTCATGAGTTAGTGGTATCACTAACTAGCTGAGGCTCCTCAGAGATACTGTTTCATTAAACTGGGGTTGGCACAAATTTTGTCCTCATATGGAGGAGAATGCATTTAGAATGTTTATAATCAAATGAGAAATTTACAAGGAGGAAGGCATTGACCTTATTGAAGAGTTGACCAAACATCAGAAGCCACGATTGAGCCATAGTTGGAAACTTTTGTGGATCTCAACTGAGCAACACTTTCATCCAGTTAGTCTTTTATTTTAGGGCATGGGAAATACCCTTACTGAAGTGTTTTTTAAACTCTTCTTTTCATGCCAAAAGGCAGAAACACAAATAATGCATTGCTTGTAATACTTGTCTCAAGAGATCTGTGAACAAAATAAAGAAACAAAGAGTTGGCAAGAAGGACTGTGCTAGACCAATTCAACACTATACTGTTTTGTGAAGTAGGGAGAAAAAAGAATAATTTCTTCATGAGAATAGCCAATGAATACTCTTAGTGCAAGTATTTAAACACAAAGAATGGAGAAAAAAATTTAAAAAAATAAAAAACAGCAAATTGCTTTAAGAAAGAATGATCTCCAGGCTCTCCCTGGTGGTGCAACAGGTCAAAGCACTGCATTATGAAGCTCTCCGAAGCCACTGCAGCATGAGTTTGATCACTAGCAGGGAGCTGACCCACATGGTGTGGCAGACCTCTCCTGACATGCCCACTGCTCCCCTCAGCATTGTATTTCAGTAGATCTGCCTGTTCTGCTCCCCACTCAGTCTCTGGTGAATCTTCTTACCCACCACATCTCTGGCCTGTACCCCAGTTCTGTAGGCATAATAAATCTTTTTTTTAAAAAATGAATCAATGAATGGACTCCCATGGGGAAAAAACTGCTGTAGTTAGGTTTGGTACAAGGAGGGCAGAAATTAATAGTGAGAAGGAAGGTCTGCATTGTTAGTTAGATGTTCTGCAAAAGCAAGGAATGGGCCCCCTTGATGGCACAGGAGTTAAAAATACAGCACTATCAAGCAACAGCCTGCCACTGCAGCATGAGTTCTATTCCTGGCCAGGGAGCTGACCCACATGGCACAACAGACCTCTCCTGTCTCACCTGCTGCTCCCCTCAGCAGTTTATTTCAGTAGATCTGCCTATCCTATTATGTCATTTAACTTCAGTCTGTTACACTTAATACCTAAAAGTTTTGTGACTATTGTTAATACTCGTACAACAATTTTCCAAAATACAGTTTAACAGAAACAGGGACATAGAGAAGTTGCATGGCCAGCTCAGATTTACCTAAAACAGCATGTCCCCAATAGGAGGATTAGAGAGATGGGAACTGAGACAGTGATTTCTTTGAAACCAATCTGGCAGGCTTAGAACAATTTGACAACATGGTGACTTATGCATTTACTCATCAATATGCTCCATTAACCATTTTTTAACTAAAAAAAAAAATCAGATTTGATCCCATCCCTTATCAGAATAGAAACAATTTCTTTCCATGGACCTCCTAGTGGCCATAAGGAGAGTTAACTTTGGGACTCCCTCCTTAACTTCAGCATGGCTCTCTCAATGATCTACTTATGGGAATTTTCTTCAGCTGCACAGCCTGTCATATGTATGCCCAGAATTCAACCAGAAGCTGATTCTGGCAATTTGGCAAAATTGCCAAAAATGCCATTTGGATAATGGCAACTTGTTTGAAAAGTTATATTCTAATTTTCACAAGCTAGCTTTTTTATTTCATCAGTATGTGTGTTCCTGGGATAATATGCTACAAGAAATGTTTAGATTGTATAAATATCAAACTCACAATAATTAATACAAACAACATGCACCACAATGTTTGTATTTGGCTCTGTCTGCTGAGCATTGATTAACAGCCCTTTGGTCCTGTCCATTCATCATCTAAGTGTGTTTAAGTGCAGTCCTTCTTCTGTCTCTCTCCTCCCAAAATCATTTTCTCCACTATCTCCCTCTGCCTACTTTCATTCTTCTCAATTGGAGAAATTATGAGGAACCAATTCGAACTCCTCCTTCTTCATATATGATTATAGTTATACTAGGTAAGCACGGTGAAAATAAGTAAACTAGGTAGGTTTTTAAATATTTTGAAAACACATTGATGAACTGGAAAAAGAAATACTAAGAATTCTAAATCTAAGTCAAACCAGAAATGTGGAACGTTAGCAGAGCACTAAACCCAAGTTTTGACCATCAGGTATTTGTCACATTCAATGGTGGGAGGGTGAGAAGAGACAGAGACAAAAGCCGAGACTTATCTAAAAGTCCACCCAGCTCTTCAAAAGAGTGAGATTCCTAAAGGTCAGAATAAAGATTAACAAAAACAAAGTAAGTGAAACACATTGCTCTATATTTACTATTTGGAAAACTTTCTACTACAGAAGCTAAAGAGAGCAAACATCGGCCTCTTTGCTCCCAAAATGCTAGGGTAAAGGCCCATAACATAGCCAATCAGAAATTCTATCCCCATTCGGAATCCTGAAGATAACAGAGATTATATAAAACTACTGTGGCAGTGGAGTTAAGAATACAACAGCATGGGCCCTCCCTGGTGGTGCAGCGGGTTAAAGCACAGCACTAAGAAGCTAAAGCCACTTCAGCATGAGTTCAATCCTCGCCGTGGAGGTGATCCACATGGCACAACAGATTCTCCTGATCCCACCCTCTACTCCCCTCAGCAGTGTACTTTGT
>NW_004567115.1:35734659-35754807 GCF_000260355.1 Condylura cristata | reverse complement strand
TGTTGGTAACAGAGCATCTTACAGCTATAATCTTCCTTCAAACTTTGAAATTATCAATGCCCATGCTAGAGAGTTCTATCTGGCTCTGAATTTAGTAAAGCCTAGTCAAGTAAAAGATGGTAATCACAAGAAAGTTTTCTTTCAATTGCTAGAGATCAGGGTCTTGACCTCTATTATAAATATGACCTCATAAACCTTGACTTTGACCCAACTCTTCCTGCCTTATTTCTTTCTAAACTCTTATCCACATAACTATGACTCATAGCCACTCCAGTAACTTGTCTTTAATCTGCATGGTCCAGTCACACACTGACTAATTCATATCAAGAAGAGTTATGATGCTCATTTTCCAAATCATAAAACAGAAATTAATTTAGTAGCATGACAGAATTATCGCTGAGAAGCAAAAAGTCTGTATCCTAGGATTTCACTATTAAAGTTGCCTCATGGTACTAATAATTTGCTTCATTTTGTCTTCATAAAGTGTTTCACATTCATTCTTTTAATAAATGTGATTTAAGCACCTGTAATGATCCCAATATTTTGTCAATGTTCCAGCTGATATAAAGAAATGGTCTTCTATCATGTGAACTTATGCTAAAAATATTTCAATTAGAAAGCTGGCTTATCTAATTACTCTGTGAATTCAGGCAAATTTCATTCCCGTTTAAGCCTCAGTTTCCTTATCTACTGAGGATAACATTCAGTTGTCCTATCTGCATAGTAGGGTTGTTGAATCAAATAATAAATCTTATTAATGAAAGAATAAATGTTCTTCCAGACACTTAGAAACAAACAAAAAATAATAAGATTGCTACAAGAATATAATGTCATTAATATGTAGAATGTAACAAAGATAAAGACACTAAAACAAAAAAATAACAGTGTTGGTTACTAGGGTCTGGGATGTAGAGGTTTTGGGAAGATAAAATTTAAGCACACAATATTGCAACCAGAAGATAACTATGTCCTCAAAATCCAAACTATGGTGTAGCGATTATAGACAACAATATTGTATAATACATTTCAAACTTGCTAAAAGACTAGATATTAATTTTCCCATTACAAAAAATAATCATAATTATATGTTATGATAGAGGTAGCTATCACTACAATGGTTATCATATTGTAGTATGTATTATATCAAATCAACACAGTGTACAATGTAAGTGTACATGAAGCTATACAGCAAATAATCTCAACAAAAATAACTTTTAAAACTGCTATGCAAGAATTACGTATCAGAACCAAACTAAGCAATATTACCTTAAGGAGAAAGAACGAACTGTATACCAGCAAAATGGGTAATAATCTAATCAATCACATTAAAAGACTTAATTGAATGTGGCAATAGTAAAATGGATTGTCAAAAATAGCAAAAGAAAACTCAGGGATAAGAACATTGGGAAGAGTGCCAGAAAGAGAAACTTAACTAGAAGGCTTTAGTATAATTATTACATTAGCAAGAACATCTGCATGATAAAGATGAAAATTCCAAACTGAGTAAATTTCTCAGCCTCATTTTTGACAAGTGGTCATTTAGAAATTTTTAAACTTCCATGGAAAGCCTGTTTACAGGATGATATTTAAATAAGCATTCTTGTCAATGTGACAATTAATAATTGGTGATTTTGGTTTGTAATTTTTTTTTTTATATTTTTATTTGTGCATACAGAACTGGGGTACAGGCCAGAGGCTCAGGGGTGGTGAGAGGCTTCACCAGAGACAGAGTGGGGAGCAGAACAGGCAGATCATCAAAGTACACTGCTGAGAGGAGCAGCGGGCGGGTCAGGAGAGGTCTGCCACACCATGTGGTCACCTCCGGGGCAGGCGGGAATCGAACTCATGCAAAAGTGGCTTCAGCTTCTCAGTGCTGTGCTTTAACCCGCTGCGCCACCAGGGAGGGCCATGGTTTGTAATTTTTAAATTAGTCTGGCAAACTTCACTTCTGGGGACCTGAGAGTGATTTGCTAGAAAAAAATCTGCTTTCTGAGCCCACCAGCCTGATAGCCAAACCTTAAACTTGCCAAGGTGATAGGATGCTGAGAAGAGTCAGAAAAGCAGCCAACTGTGAAAACAAGAAATCTTAACTTCATGGGGCAGCTCTTTCTACAACTTCCTATGAAGTTGACTTTTAAGAACAGTTAGAATTTTGGTAATGGAAGAACCACAGCAAAGGCATTTATGCAGTGGATAACAGATGCAGATGAGAACGGACTCTGTAAATTAAAAGCTGAAAGACTAAACAAGCTTAACTTGTGCAGTAGAGTAAAAGGTAGAATTATGATTGCAAGGTGAGCCCAAATTCTAGATGAAATTAAATGCCCAGAGAAGGCACTTGGAGATCATCTTATAAATAGTAAAGTTTAGTGAAAGCTTTGAGCAAAAACAATTATCATGTAATGGATTGGGGGAGATTATGAATCCAGCAATGCATCCAGGAAATGGGAATAGCTGCAGGACAAAGGTACAAATGCAGAAGTTATTATATAAGAATACAGTCACAAAGTTACTCAAGACTTGACTATGATTGTGTGGTTTTTTTTTTCTTGCCCAGTGCCTCTCCTTTCTCTAGGAAGACTGCATCTCTGCGTGTAGAGGACTATTTCTCTTCCCTCTCAAACCTGTAGCTCCCATTGAAGATGACTTAAGGACACTCCCATTTACTGGCTTCAGTGGACTGGGCATATGATGCCCGGCAAAGCACTCAAAGCCCTTCAGTAGGGCTGTTCAACTGATCTCTATCTGAAAAAGAAGCCATGATCTCCCAGGCACAAATGAACTGAGAATTGTAATATACAGGGAGTCTTCTCAATGATTTTGCTAAATTCTAATCACCCATGATATGAGCTATTTTTGCTCCATTTGCTGTTGATTCCTGTCATTCTGCACATCACTCTACCAATCCATCTTCCAAGCCTCCTCCCAAAGGCCAGGAATACCAGTCTTTGCAATTCTACAAGTAGCAAGTCACAACTTGCTATTACTATCCATGCTAATTTGGCACATTATGGTTCAACGCATTTTTTTATTTCAATTAAGTCTGATGCAAATTAATGTTTTATTCTAAAATCTTTTAGTGAGTAAAGATTCAAATTATTACACCAAAGGAAAGTAAGGAATAAGCCTGTTTTGGAATTACTTCCTTTCAATTTCACATTTTTAGTTATTACCTACCATACCCCCAACACAAATATTTTTTTCTTAACATTTGCTCTAATCAGAAGGCTGATTAGCAGAATTTTGACAAAGTCACACATGGGGACATAACTAGAACTTTGTCATGATCCCATATAAAAAATTCTTAAATATATGACAAACTATAACATGAAAGAATCTATGTATCACCTAGCACAGGGGATCCCACACATTTTGTTCTCAGAACCCCATTATAGTCAAAAATGTTTATGACTTAATATGTATATATTCAAATTATATTTATTGATACCATATTAAAAATAAAAGCAAAAAGTAATTGTTTATTTAGTTAAAATAATAATAAGTCTATTACTAACATAACATATTTTTATCAAAAAAAAAATTCCCAAACAAAAAGAATGTAATGAGAGGAGTCCTTTCACTTCATATTACTCAAATTTCTTTAATACCTTGCTTAGTAGATGACACTTGAATTTTTCTATCTGCTATGTATTAAACCACAGGACCACTGTACAAAAGAGAACAAGAGTGAAAAAAGATGGCCTCCCTGGTGGCATAAGGAGTTAAGTAACACCTATGAAGCCATACATAGCCGCTGCAGCACAAGTTCAATCCCAGGTCAGGGAGGTGACCCACATGGCACAGTAGACCTCTCCTACCTTTTCTGCTGCTCCTTTCAGCAGTGTATTTCAGTCAATCCACCTGTACTACTCCCACTCTGTCTCTTGTGACTCCTCTCAACCCCCAACCCATCTCACACACACACACACACACACACACACACACACACCCCTCTGGCCTACACCCCAGTTCTTGTATGCATAAATAAATAAATATTTTTAAAAGAGTGGAAAAGGAGGTATTATTACTGTAAAAAAAAAAAATTGATGCCTGGGATCCAGCTGTCTAAGAAATCTAAGAAGGGTGTGAGAAACTTCCAACATTCTTCCTTTGAGTAAAGGTTAACTACAGAAAATGTGGATAACCTCAAACTCCAACTCTAAAAGTAGATAAGGGTTGCTTTCAGCTCACATCTAGTTTCTGACCATTACTTTGACATTTGCATTACACCCTGGATCCTCATGATACCTTCTGAGTGCCCAGAAATCCCTACCCAATGGTGATGCTAAGATGGGACTACTCCCTCTTTCCACATGTCCTCAGCATGCCAATTTCTTTAAATCAAAATCGCCTCATTCTCTATTTCCCAAAGTTCCACATAGATAATATGCTAATAAAGTAAACTAAGCTGTTATTGGTGATGAGCATTTAATGGCTATCAATCCTTCACACTATATCATATTTAAATTTGTCTTCCCCACAAAAGAAACTTATTTGTATCCAATGGTAGGATGTTTATTTCACTTTCTTCAGATTACACTGTTCTTTCTTTCCCTAGTACTGACCCAGTGTCTCATACTGACTTCTGCACAAACATTAGAGAATATTGTCAAGTACATGTGTGATATTTGAATAAATAGATTACTTTGCATCCCTTAGTAGATGTCACTGTCAATCAGAAAAAGGTAAAACCAAAGCAAAAGGCAAAAGAATCAGCAGAAAAGCAGAACAAGAAAACATAAATTCAGTTATAGAAGTGCTGTACCATGAATATTTAAGGACGAGTAATGACAGTTTCAGTTCCTTAAACACTTGGCAATTTTTAACTTAACTGCTTAACCTATTTTTTAACAAGAAAATCAACAGCATTTTTAAATTATTTATAAAGACCTATAAAATCATAAGCAACCTATGTACTGATTTTGAAAATATGCAGTTCTGACACCTCACCTATACAAAAAGAGGAGGAAAAGGATCTGAGCTGGTTTCACTGAGTCATCTGACACCCACAAAAAGATAAAATTGAGCTATTGAGTTATGGTGTTAATGAGCATCAATTCACATATTGCCTCGAGATAATAAGACCACATTCTCATGGCGCAGGCAGGGTAATTAATGCTTCCAATTGTCATGAATTTTCAGAGGAAACAATGGTTAGGAATGGCCACAAGCTAGATTTTACATATTGGAGTAGTCAAAGGATGAAAGTTCTCAGAAAAATTTTTATCATTTTCTGGGCTGAAAGAAAAATACTCTGATTACTTGTGAAACAATTTTTTTTTTTTTCTAAAATAGTAAACTCACAGCATCTACTCAAGTGTAGCCAGTGGTTTCACAAACTCTCTAGCTTCACATGGTGGGTTTTTTCCTAGTAACTTGATCCATCTATAATTCCACATTCTTTCCATGAGTTGGCTGCTAACTTTTTTAAATCCAAATGTAGAACCATCAGAAAATTCAGACCAGGCTCCCAAGTTTTAAGCACGTTTGGGTCTGAAAGGGATGTCGCCTTGTTAATCTCAACGGATTGTCAGGGCAATTTTATCACATTTAAAAAAAAATCTTTACAGATTTAAGGTCGCGTTCTGGATTTAATTGAAGTAACCTTTTGTACAATCTAGCTTTAATGAAGTGCAATGAAGTTCAAATCCATGGGGGCCATTAATCTGAAACACTCCATTTAAAAACTACAAGGGGAGTTTTTAATAAACAGTGTGAACTAAGGCCCATGTGGAAAGGTAATTGAGAGGGAACTGGTGTCTGGGCCAGATTGTTATTAAACCCTTATCACAGGTAAAGTTGAAACCCCCAATGGCAAGCTGCCCTGTGATTTATACTGCCCTTCCCATCCTAAGTTTAAAGAAAAGGCTACGTTTAATAATGAAAAAATCCTGTGACTAAGCTATAAAATAACTGAGCGATTACTTAGAATAATTTATACAGTGCAATACACTGACCTTGCTTTAAGCATAAAATCTACAAAATAACTTTGGCAATAAAACTGTGAACTACTAAAAGGACTAAAGGTTTTAACCATTTTTATTGTGTGGCCCCTGGGGGGACCATAAATACGTATTACACTGTAATCACAGGGCTTAAGAAAATTCATAATTTTTTTCTCCTCTTAAAATGACTTTTAGAGACAAGTTTGCTCAATTTGGCCAATTGCAAATCAAGAATCTCAGTGCCCTTGCTTAAAAGGATTATATGTAATTTCTATATATTTTTTTCTCCACCTGTGAATTTGCCTTTTTAACTCCTATCCATGGCCTGCAGAAGAAAGCTGGCAATATCTTTTCTGTATTACCTACTTAAATATTTACTGTCTCAAAATTAAAAAAAGAAAAAAAAAGTTAGCAACTGGACTCTATTGCAATAGTGAGGATTGATGTTATCTCTATAACACAACCAGGCAAGGCTGCTTTTATTTCTGGATAAAGTAAATAATGCTCTAACACTCAGCAATCCAGTCAATGTTTCCCCTTTGCACGCTGGCTTTCAACAACAAAGTTCAGCTTTTACTCCCAACTGGCATCTGGGTAGCATATAACCAAGCATGACATATCACTGGAGCTGCCTTCAATTTCTCAATCACCGTAGCTGAGCAAACACTTTTTCTCTGAATGCTTTGAATTCATGAAATGATTCCAACAGATTGTCTTTCAATTGACTTCAAATTCCATGAAATCCAGTCCATTTCTTCAAGATTGGAATCTCAGTACATTGAAACCCAGTAATAACAAATTTTCAAGGCAGCTTCTTCTCTTTTGACTACAAAAGTTCTGTGTTCCTAAAGCTTACCTTACTTCACCCCCAATAAAGTTAGCTAGCTTAGCTCCCAAATGAGAACAAAGTTACAAAGATTTTGCCCCTGGGGTAACTTTACATAAGCAAAGACTCTAGAGGAAAATATCTCTGTCAAACATATTGCTTAAACCTTCCAACTTATCATTCCTTGAGCTACAGGCATACCAAGAGTTACCGCTTGGCAGCAAAAAGGTTTTATGGTACAATACACTAAGTCATTATTAGTTTCTTAAACATGCCTAGCAAAGTGACTAAGCCATGATCAGAGTGGTATTAAAAGAATGAGGCATATTACAGGGGACAGAAAATTTCTGGGATTTCTCGCCCCAGTTATGTCCTTTAGAAGATGAGCCATGAGACCTCGGAAGTACCCACTACTCAGGACTCCTGAGAGAGGAGGCTGAAGGGAGCTACCTGTGCTCACAGAAGGTAGAGGGTGGAAAACTGTGAAAAGGAGAAGGCAGTGCCGAGCCTCAGGGGAGGGGCCCTGCTGTGGGATCCTTGGCTCTGTTCCCAGAAATTAGATTGAACAATACAGCCAGTGTTAGGAGGAAAGGATGTCCTGAACAAACTCTACAGATACAGGTTTTCTGGACTCCACCCCCTACTTCAGTCACTGAAACTACAACTCCACCCCCTACTCCAGTCACTAAACTACAACTCCCAGCAACACCAAAGGGAGAACTGCAAGGACTCAAGGATGGAGCTAAGTAGCCATTTGAGACTCTCAGGATATATAGAAAGGAGACATGTTGAGCAGAGGCTTTCTCTCCCTTGGTCTTGTGGCTGGCAGCCAGTGGCTTGACTCTTAATCAGCTTTCAATGTGCTATTGGGGTTCCAAGTCGGTGGAACTGGTAGAACACACTAGTTACCTTGTATCTGTCTCTCTCTCTTTCCCTGGGTTGTTCCATTTTCCTTTCCACTTGTAAATAAACCCATTATTGACCTTTTTGTGTGTGTCTGCTGTACAACTGAATTTTAAGCACATGAGGACCCACAGACAGGCAATCCAGTTCACATTGGGTTGCCCTGTAACACCAGGAATTTGATTCCTCAACTAGCCATGAGCAGTTCAGTCCCCAAAGGAACCAGAGCAGCTACACAGAGAGAGTCCTGCCGAATGCAGGGCGAAAAACTGCCTTCCGAGTGAGACTGAGACTCCCACAAGTCTAATTTCACTCCCTTACAAAATCCACAAAGTGTCATGCAAAAGGTGCTTTGTAGGTCTGTGACCTATAAAGATGGGGAGGGTGGGGGAAGAAACCAGATCTGGAAACATATAGTCATTGATGGGTGGATCAAAGAAAGACAGCGCCTCCTCGAGTAGGAAGAAAAACCAGTGGCAAATTTGACTGAAACCACAAAGCCCTAAGGTTTCGGGTAAAGGCAATGAATATTTGGAGCAAACAGATGCCCAGATCCCCACTCAAGCAGGAAAACATATAAGTTTAATCTTTTAAGAAGATCAAGTGTAAATTTCAGGGTGCCACTAATAGGGTAGGATAAGGAAGGAAAAATAATTTTTCTCTCTCTCTTTTTGGCTGAGACTCCTGTAATAAAGGGCAGATTAACAAAAGAAAGACAAACATGGATTATTAGCATGGATATCGCCATATACACATACATGTGTACATATTATACACACTCCATGTATACATGGAAATATCCTGAGGGAAGATGAGTTTGAAGTGGCTTAGAATTTATATTTCTATTCCATCTTAATAGGGGAAGGGAAGCAGGACTTCTTAAGGGAGGGTAAATGATTTTCAGTAATGATGGATGAATACTTAGGAGATCAGATGGGAGAAGGGAGCCTGAGATAGTTTGTCTGACTATAGTACCCACCTCCAGTCTCCTCTCCTGTCACAGGAGACAGTCCCTCCTGGTTGATGAACACCTGGACAGGTGATCTGTGACAACTGAATTTAAGTTACCCTCGATCCAGAACCTAGCCACCTAAGTCCTATTTCTGTCAGACCCCACCTTTCCAAGCCTACTTAATCCAACCTGGACTCAAACAGATGTGCAACTGTCTTCTCACATCTGCAAATGCCCCTCAAGGACAGAATGTAGCTATATTCTGTCTCATTTTTTCTTGCTTGACAAATTTCAGAATTTGTGCAGCAGCCATGACTACAAAGAGAAGTGTGCACACCTTTTTGTGAGTGAAATAAAACTCTCTAAAAAATTTGATCTTTAACTCAGTTAGTTTTACAGTTTAGGGGGTTAAAAAAAAAAAACTTAGACCTTTCAAAGGCTCATTGGACATCAAATAGTCCTTGTAAAACTGGCTATAGTATAAATTAATCAAAATTACCTATCTTTAATGTCCCTTAAAATCCAGAATTTTATAATTTCCAGGGGTCCATTGAACCTTCAGAGCTCACAGAATCAGGGGAAGGAGAAGGAAGGGGTAAGGATTAGGAAGCACACAAAAGGCACTAGAAAAAAGCAGTTATGGGGAGATAAGAATACAAGCAGCGACTAAGCCAGTGGAATGGGGAGCTAGGAGGAAGCTGGAAGAAGAGCATAAGTGTGGTGCAGAGGGAGTAAGAAGGATCGAAGGCACAGATGCTTGCTCATCTCTAAAACACACATACCTCTCACGCGCAGACATACACAATCTCATATCATCGACTCATCTCTCTTCAGTTCATCCTAGAAAATAACAGTGCTAGGCGTAAGGAATTCTAAGCATGAGAGTGGCAGAAACCTATGGACAGAGAGAGCAGGAAGACTGAGAAAGACAAAATGAGAGATAAAGTACAGGAAGGAAAGACTGATGTTCATATAATTCATTCAAAACCACGGCCTGTGAGCAGTCCGAGGGAGCCCAATGACTGATCCAAAGGGGATCAGTTTAAGAAAAGTGCCTGCTACTCTCCTCAACAAGCAACTTCAAAGGTGAAGTAACCAAGGATGCCTCCCTCCTCTAGTTTTCTGAGTAACTTCCCCCAACGAACCTACTGCCTTTTCTGCTGGCCTCTATCTGGGTTCAAGTTGTTACTATAATAGTAATTCCCTGTAGTTACAGAGGAGATAGTAAATGATGATTGATGCTGATTATAATTAGATGAAAGGTACTAAAAGTGAAAAAAGCAACAGGCCCAAGATGGAGTCCTCCATGTCTGATACTCAGCCAGACTGAGACTTCATACTGACTGCAGTTTTGACCACTCCCAAAAGTCTAATCCTAAATCAATCAACCTACAGCTTCCTGGCTGGCTCTGAGGTCGTCTGGATGACAAAGTCCTTCCACCTCCCCCTCTCCAGTCTTCTCCTGGGGCTCTATCTGAACCAATCTTTTCTTTTGTTAATACTCTTGTCTCACCTTCTTATGATAATCATAATCAATAACTCTAATAACTGAGTAGAGAAAAAGGAAAAGAAGGTGTAGAAAGAAATGGAATGGAAAAAAAAAAGAGCAAGAAAAGGAGGAAAGTTACTGTGTTCCAGTGGTGATGATGGTTCTTGTTCCTTTTCTTCAATAAATATTTATGGTTTCCCAACTGTCTACTATATTTGTTTGCCTTGTTTATTACTAAAGTTAAGAAGAATAAAGTAATAAGGATCTGCTTGGAACATACTAAGCAAGTAAGTTGAATGGTTTCAAGTTATCACTTCTGTTTTTATTGTGTACTGCTAGGAGTAATTTTTTCTTTTCTGTGAAGCTATGATGACCAATAACTTAGTCACATGCACCCATTATTTTAAGTTAAAAAATAATAATACTGATTTAGAAACTTGTATTGTCAAATCTTATTAGTCTACAGTCTGTGCACCCCAGTCAGAACAAACTCCCTACAGCACAACCTTTAAATCACATTCCTGCTTAACTGGTTTCCTACTACCATAGCTCATCTCAATTCCTCTTTAATTACCCTGACAATCTTGCCATGAGCTTCCTTCAACTAGCTTCTGCTGCTCTCCTCAGAAGCTCTCTATTACAACTGGTGTTGTATCTTGTCTTCTTCACACTATGCCTGACACAATGTGTCATGCTCATTTCTAGTTCTCAGCTTCAGTTTCTTGTATCAAACAAGGTTTATTCACTTATGCCATGGGGATAATGGCATAATGGCACGTTAATAAGGGAAATGGGAGAACTAGGTAAATGATTACCAGAGCCTTATAGGTACTCTTTCAAAGACAAAGGAAAACCCCATTTCAGGCTGCAAAGAGTTACTATTCTGAATGGCCTTTACCTTCTCTGCCCCATGGGATTCCATATTCATGATCTGGTTCAAGTTCACCTCATCTGTGAAGTTTCCCTAAACTACATCTGTCTCCAATGATCTTTCTCTTCTAATTTATTATGCTCCTTATCTTCAGTAAAAAAAAAAATCTAACTCAGAATGATAGAATGTCTTATACTATCCTTAGTACTTTCATGTGGGTTGGCTTCATCTCCCCAGTTATACTGGACACCTCAAAGGCAAGAATTAGTCTTCCATTTTCCTTGCATACCTCACTACAGCCAGCATAGTGAGTAATTATTAAATGCATTTGTATTTTATCTAAGCTTACAGGCTAATGTATCCATGTTATTAAGAATAGGTCTCAATCAGTTATAAAAATAATATAAAAGCTTAATAAATGGATTAAAATAAGATTTTAATAGCAAAGTGTTCAGATTTTAGTGGGAAAAGGTAAATCACATCTGTGTTACCAAAAAAAAAAAATCCTTAATATATTTAATCGTGATTTTTTTTTTTCATAGAAGAACTGGGTGTAGCCCAGAGGACGGGGTTAAGAGGATTCACCAGACAGAATGGGGAGCAGAACAAGCAGACTTACTGAAATACACTGCAAAGAGGAGCAGCGGGCAAGACTGCAGAGGTCTGCTGTGCCACATGTGGGTTATGTCCCTGGCCCAGGATGAAACTCAGGCCTTAGTAGTGATACTGCTGAGACTTCACCCGTAGGCCACCAGGGAAGTGCTGGTTCTGATAATTTTTAATAAAAATTTCACTTCCTTCATTCACTCACCAGTTGTGTGCTGAAAAACTAGCATGATCGGCCCTCCCTGGTGGTGCAGAGGGTTAGATCCCCGCCCTGGAGGTGATCCACGTGGTGTGGCAGACCTCTCCTGACCCCCCCAGCCCCCGCTGCTCCCCTCAGCAGTGTCCTTCTCAATCTGCCTGTTCTGCTCCCTGCTCTGTCCCTGGTGAATCTTCTCACCCTCTGCATCTCTGGCCTGCACCCCAGTTCTGTATGAATAAATAAATAAATAAATCTTTAAAAAAAAAACTAGCATGATCTAAGTGCTAAAATTTTCTTTATGAAGTGAGTACAATACATTTTGCTATTCCAGAAACTTTCCAAGAGGGTCAGAATCTTGACTTCTGATCGGCAAGGGTGCCAATGTCACAAAACCACCAATCACTGAGTTGGAGGCACAAGTTACAATGGACCTTTTTAAGATTTTCTGAAGAATATATAGTTGGTTTTCTGCAGTGTTTTCCTCCATCTGTTACTAGGTCTGAGATGTGAGGTGCAGTGTGACTACCTCCCGGTCAGTGCCAGCATGGACCACAAACAGCGGGTGGGTGGACAGAGCACAAATGAAACCGTGGCTGACCACACTCCGTTTTCACTGCCCAACCATTTTTCATGATTTTTTCCAAAGAAATATAGTAATTAGTGGTTCTCAACTACTTATGCCCATTGCATTTTATTCCAATTTGACCATATAAATAGTCTCTTGTAGCCCCTGCAGTAAGCAACACTACTTTCACCCAGATTAAGGAATAACAACCAAAACACCAAGAGAATTCAACAGACTTCCACCATGGGACTCTATTTTTTTTTTTTCTTTTCCCGTCCTTTGAGGATTCGTTTATCTTAAATAAAAGGTTCTGCATTTTCCACTTAAGCCAAACTTCCAGTAAACGCCAAAGAAAAATCTGAAAGGGAAAGGACTGGAGCACTGGGGAGGAAGAACAGAACCTCCTTCCACTTTTTAAAATCCCAATAGTCCGTTGCTCAAGAAAACATGAAGGCTCAAAAAACAACCAGGACAAAATATGAAAATGACTCAGTTCATTCATGGCCATGCAGGTAAACCTGTACCCTAAAACAGCCACAGAGAATGCTGCTGTAACTTAAAGCAAGCAACACAAATGTTTGGTCAACGACGCTGACAATATGCACAACTCAGTAAATCAACGAGGGCTCTGCACTGTCATGTTAAGGGGTCAGAGCTACAGAGAGTCTTGACAATGAATTTCATTGACCTCACAATGCATTTTATGTTTCTCCTCAGAAATGTTTAATGTCTGCAATTACATGTCAGCTGCCCGAGAGCTTCAGAGCATTATGCTACGACTGCAGTCATCTGAAAGGAAAGAAAGCTGGGGCTTTACCGTCCTCTGCTGGATAGCTGAGCTCTTTCTGCAGTCTTCTTAGAGGACTGGTGGGAAGTATTGTGCATAGTCATATGTTACTGGACTAAGCACACAGTGCTTACCCCCGGCCATGCACACATGACCCTCCGATGGGTAATCCAAGGCAGTGTTGCTACAGTTCAATTATTATTCAAATCAAGGAGTGATTTTCTTAATATTTTCATTTTTATTTTTAAGCAACTCTATAGTTAAAATTTTTTATCAATTGTGAGAAGTCTGCAGACATGTCTTTATAATATTTAGTAGATCCAAGGAGATGGCAATGAGCTATCACTTTGCTTCCCAGGTCAACAACATTATACAAACCACTAAGGCCAGATGCTTGTTGCTGATAGATTTGGGTTTTGAAACCACTGTTTTCTTTCTGCATTGCCTTTGATGCATGAATTTCAATGGGGCTGAATTACTTTGAAAACCATTTTGTGTTTGTGCTCACGCAGCAGCCTAGACACCCAAAGGCAGGGCCGTGAAGGCCCTCTCTTCAAAAACAGAGAGATCTGTGCTTCCATATCCTCAGTGTAATATAGCTTCACTATAACAGAAGTCACTGATATCTGCTTCTTTCCACACCCAGCACATTTGGGACATGAAAGAAATAACATTTTCTGAGCCTTACAGCTGACAGAACACTCTCAACATACACACACTCAGACTCACACTACCACTCCCGCTCCCACAGCAGCTCTGCCAGCAGTCACCTCCACCCTTCCCAGGCTCAGCATCCACAGTCATCATCTCCCCTCTCATCTAGGTTCTCTCTCAATATGACTTTTGTACGTTAGGTGGAAAAATCAAAGTCGTGTAGGAAACCACCAGAGCTTGACTCTCAGCACTGCCACTGACATACACCCACGACCTGGGAGCAATGAAGCTTTGCAAGTATCAGAAACAGCATCTGTCTAAGGGGAGCTGTATCTGCCCCCTCTGCTCAGTTCATAGCCACTCAAACTAATTGTTTTCATGATTGAATTTCTGGTACTGAGTAGAACTTTTTTAGATTACTATGTTTTTTTAAAGATTTCTTTTTATCATTTTTATTTATGCATAGAAAACTGGGATACAGGCCAGAGATGCAGGGGCTTCACCAGAGACAGAGCGGAGAACAGAACAGACGGACTGACTGAAGTACACTGCTGATGGGAGCAGCAGGGAGACAGGAGATGTCTGCTGTGCCATATGGGTCAGCTCCCTGGCCAGGGATCGGCGGTCGTACTCATGCTGAAGCAGCTACAGCAGCTGTGGCCAGCTTCATTTTAACCCACTGAGCTACCAGGGAGGGCCCTAGATTAGTATTTTCAAGAACCTGTGAGGGCAAAGGACCTTGACTGTAGAAACAGACAGACCTGGTTCAAACCCCCAAATGCCTTTGCCAGCTGCATAACCCCACGCAGCTCCATGTCCAAAATCCATGGCTGCCAAACAGAATAGCAGCAACATTCACCCAGTGCTATTCAGAAGATCAAATCAGCCTCCCATGGTAAAAGCTAGAGAACTGTTCTTTAATTCCTATTTCCCTAATTACCTTCAAAGGTGATCAGAACATCTATCTAGAAGTTGAAATCTATCTGGAGAAAGGGACTAGATTCCTCTCAAGGTCCCTTCTAGTCCCACATGTTTAAAACTTTCATAACATAAACTTTTTTCAAATTTATGTTAAACTTGGGGGAAAGAAGTAATAAGCCACTTCTGAGATCTCCATGTGATTACAGGAGGAGGAAGAAGCTTAAATAGCACTTAGTTCAGTGCCTTTAAACTACATACAGCAAATTTTGATATAGCAGATGTGTCCCAAGAGAGAACCAAGACTAAATCCTTGGCGCAGTGAGGATTCAAAAAGCTAACCAATGCTGCAACTTCCCGAACATCACCAAGTCTTCCTAGAGTACACACTTCTGGAAGTGCTGGGTAATAACAATTGGGGTCAGTAGGCCCAGCCTTGCCCCAAATCTCCAAAGGCAGATTGAATATCACATGCATCATGTGGTCCGGGAATCCTGCAAATGAGCATCAAAGAGAGATGTCTTTATCTAGGTAGATATCAGCCTGTAAAACTTAAATACATTTTTTTTTAATCTGCAGAATTTATGTTTTGTGTTGGGAATGTAAATACCAAAAGCTGAGCGCATTAATGTGAAACTAAAGATCACATGGTCTAAAGAGAATTGCCTCTGGCAGATTCAGAGATGAGGTTTGACCACAGAAATGTCTCATCTCAGTATATCCTTCACTCCAGATCCCCATCTTTGGAATGTTGGAATCTTGTTTATGCAATCACAGTAAAAGCTGACTTCTACCTTATTTTATTTACTCTTTTGTAAAATGATTATTGTATTAAAAAGCCCTGACCAGGATCCGTAATGTAGCATTACTACCATTTAGTCCTTGCCAACACTCAACATTCCATCTCTCAGAATATATTACAAAGATATCTCACTATAGATTTCGTTGTCTTCCAGAAATGAATACAAATAACACCTTGTTTGATCTAATTAGACCAAATGGAGCTTTGATCTGTCTCTCAGGTTTAAGAATGGGAGACCTATCCTGTGTTAATTCTACTTCTCTGTTTCCTGGCAAGCCCACCCACCCCCATTCAAGTTCCCTCAGAATTCACAAGTTTCCTAACTAATCTTTGTGGTTTGTTTGTTTGTTTTCTTGGGTGATTGTTTAGTAGAATCCCTGCCTGGAGAATGATTTTGGATTTGCTAGTGCTGATTTATTTACTTGCCAATGCTCAGCAGCAGTATGAGGCATTTGCTTTAGAAAACAGAAATTATTACCATTACATTTTTGGTTTCATACATACACATACATATAATTATGAATGAAGATAAATTGCCTTTGGAAAACTCTGAGAATATTTTTCGTGTGTGTGTGGCATATTGTGTCCACATGCTTTTAAGGAAATTTTGAGCAAAAGCTAATATAATGCATGACTCTTTTTAGGAGTACTGACTTGTCAATATAGCACTGTACCAAATCAGTACTTTCAAGTACTAACCAAACATATGTTCAGAAAAACTATTCGACCACAGGGAACAACACATAAACACAAATCCGAGCTTTCCCTTTATCTGCCTGAGTTGATATATAGATATTAGGCATCTCTCCCTTTAATTGTAAAACCTGAAGTTGTTCCTTTTAGAGAAAAGCATAAATACCCAGACAATATCCCTTCACCTTTTTTTAAGCCCACTAAACTTTTACTTGTATTAGAAATATGAAAATCATCTGGGAAATAAATTCTTAGAAGCAAAACTAACTGGATCATCATTAAATATTTATCTTAAAAAACTAAGTTAGGCTAACAAAGCATGGCTTTTAGGGTTGGTTACACTCTCCTCTGCATGTAGCTGCAGTTTGGGGGTTAGCAATAGGAAGGTAATTATGCTGTGGGTGATGGAGTAAAGACTTAAAGATCTCTAACTCCCAGCGAGGAGAGAAGAAATCTGAAAGATGCACTGAAGCATGAGAACCAGGAATTTTCCTGAGGTTTGTCTATAAAAACTAAGTTCATTGTTTAAAACAGTAGTACATAACATATTAACTGCTCAAAATTTTACAGTACCTTATAATAAATTATCATAATTTGATTTTTTTCTTTTAATTTAGAGATGGCATTTGGTAGGAGTCTCGACCTGTTCTCAACCCTATCTTAACTTCTCAGACATTTTCATGGAATTCCTTGTTGCATTTAGTTAGGATTAAACTATGTTTCCCTGTGAGGTAGCAAATCATACCCTGATATCTCGGGGACTTAATGCAATAAAGATGTATTTCTCATTTAATTCCATATAGATCAGTAGAGTCAGGGGCTCTACTCCACCTAGTCATTCAAGAACCAAAACAATACATACATCTCAACACACTGCACCATTCCCAAGGTAGGGGGAACTCACAGAGCTCACACAAAGAAAATCCCATTCAAGATGGTGGTAGAGGAAGATCCTACGCTTACCTACAGCTACATATGAAACCATTTCTTCCAGAAATATTACCTAAAGGCTGACGGAGCCACGACTGTACATTGTGCAAAGAAAAAAAGCAAATCAAAGCAAGTGGGAGAAACTAGGGCATGATCTTGCCATAAACCACAGAAACTTTCCCCCTCCAGGCACTATGACCCACAATCAATCATGGAAAAAGTTCCACTCCTGACTTTGGATCAAAATCCAAAACCCTGAGGGTCATGGAGTTTGAATCGCACACCAAAAAACCCAATTTTTAAGACTTGTATCTGAGAGACCAAACCCCAAAACATCTGGTTATGAAAACTAATGGTACTGACATTCATGAAACCCAGCGTGTAACATCTGAGAAAAGTATCCTACAAGGTTCTGAAAGTGCTCACAGGCTTGGACTCACTGCCCCAAGGCCCAGCTCAGGGTTAGCCAGTGCCCCAGAATGTAGGTAAAAGTGCTCATATTAAAGTGTCCCGAGGGGCAGGCATCTAATTTAACACACACATCCTGCTGGAATATGCTCCTAGCTGGAGACTGATAGGCACCAACTTGGCTCTCTCCCTCGGCCTTTCACAAGCCCATGGGCATCATGCAGCCAGTATAAAGGACAGAGCTGCAATCCATCTAGAATGCAAGCTGTGACACATGAGTGACCACATGGTGACACAGGAGTGACCACATGGAACCCCAAGGAGCATCAAATTTCTATGAAACACTTGGAATCCTTTTCCTGAAGGTCAGAAATTCTCCTACTATATTTGCTCCATTCAAGCTTGGTATGCTTCCATGCCATGAAAACCTTTCCTCATGCTGGCTTCCTGACTGTGTAGTTAAGTCTTTAACTAATTAGATTCTTGTTTTCCAAAGAAAAACAGAAAGTAATATTCGAGTTGTCATTAAAGAGCTACTGATGTAAGAAAAGCTTTTAGAATAAACAGGATGATCTGAACCTAGTTCCAACCTTTATTAGCCAAGATTAACCCTTCTGTGCTTTGGATTTATAAGCTTTTCATAGGAATTGCCCTAAATAAATTATTAACTCCTTGAAAGTCAAGTCCATGTCCTATCAGAACTAACACCTCCCAGGACACCTGGCACACTATCCTGCCCAAGAGTTGAGCTTATTTACAGCTACATCAGGAATCCTCCTTCCTGCTGGTTTCATCGTGTATTCATTCTCATAGGGGAGAAGAGACAGCATCTGGCTTTTCATATAAAACTGCAAGTTGAACCATATTTTTGATATTCGAGTTTCAGTATTTCTGATTCTATCAAGAGAACCTCTGATACAAACTCTCTTAGATTAGGGCATGAGGCTTTGACAAACATGTTGATCTGAAAGATTCCCCACATTAACACTCTCAGTGGGAAACTGGGGCTGATGTATTTGATCTTATTCCTCTTCAAAAGGAGATAAGAGGTTCCACTCACTGCACTTTACATAGCATCTCTAGCTTATTTCTTATCTAATCATATTTAACTTTTTTCACTTGGCTTTTTGACTATATTTCAGCTAACTCTACCCTATGTTTCTGCTCTCATGTGGGCCAAGACTTGCAAACACATGTATTAAGGGGTAATATGTTTTGAACTAAACATGCCTGTGCCCACAAGGAAAATTTCAGTAAATTGTGAAGGTTTTAAAACACTTCCACATCAACAGCCCTCCTCCCCCCGGCCACCACCACCCCTGCACCCCCCAATACACACATATACACATACACTTCCCAGCCTAGCATGTGCACACACACTCTTCTGACTGCTTGGAGCAATAGAATTGCCAAAAGTGACTCTAGGTGACTCCCAGGGTGGGTCGTAAAAGGTGATGCAACTTCTGCTTAGACACTGGTATGTGTGTGCTTAGAGCTCTGAGTCACCACCGATGGTGGACGACTTTCCTAAAGCCATCAAGCCAGGAGAAAATCAAACCACATAGAAGGCCTCAGTAGGCACATCAGTTAGGAACTCTAGTCCCATCCCAAGCACATGTGATAGATGAGTCTTTCATGATTGCACTCAGCTGTTGAGTCAACCTCTCTTCTTGGTCTTTCCACATAAAGCCCCATTAGCATTGAGTTGAAAGATGCCATCTTCACTATCTAGTTCAATTTGTTATGTGGTGCTAGTAATCAAAAGAATTCTATGTTATAGATGCTATATTAGTTTTCAAGGGTAGCTGTAACAATATACGGCAAAGTGGGTAGTTCAGGCAACAGAGATATATTGTCTCGCAGTCTGGAAGCTGAGAGTCCAAGATCAAGGTGTCAGACTGGTTGTTTCTTTCTGAGTCTTGTGATGGATAGATCTCCAGACACTCTCCTTGGCTGTCATCTCCCTCTGTTTTCACATATTTTCCCTCTGTATCTGCACCCAAATTTTCCCTTTACTTAAGAATACTATCCATAGTGGAATACAATATGCTCTAGTTACCTCATTTTGACTTGATTATTCCCCCAAGACTTTGACTGTAAATATAGTCACATTCTGGCCCTCCCTGGTGGCACAGCGGGTTAAAGCACAGCACTGAGAATCTGGAGCCACTTCCGCATGAGTTCGATTCCCGCCTGCCCCGGAGGTGACCACATGGCATGGCAGACCTCTCCTGACCCACCCGCTGCTCCCCTCAGCAGTGTACTTTGACGATCTGCCTGTTCTGCTTCCCACTCTGTCTCTGGTGAAGCCTCTCGCCACCCCTGAGTCCTCTGGACTGTACCCCAGTTCTATATCCACAAATAAATAATAAATCTTTAAATATATATATATAGTCACATTCTGAGGTACTAAATATTGAGATTTTAACACTTGAAATGTTGTGAAACACAACTCAGCCCATGACAAAGGCAATTTATATATGGCATTGAAACATTTATAAATGGTACCTTCAGGACAGTGAAAGTAATTATTTTAAAAAGATTGTGGAGTTCTATCTTTTGAATGCATTCAAATGTGGTATGCATGTGTATATATAGAA
>NW_004567115.1:35709822-35734504 GCF_000260355.1 Condylura cristata | reverse complement strand
GAAGTACACTGCTGAGGGGAGCAGCGGGCGGGCCAGGAGAGGTCTGCCCCACCATGCGGTCCCCCCCCCAAGGGCAGGCGGGAATCGAACTCATGCGGAAGTGGCTTAAGCTTCTCAGTGCTGTGCTCTAACCCGCTGCGCCACCAGGGAGGGCCAGTGAGAGCATTATTTTAAGTGAAATATGGCAGACAGAGAAAGCAAATGCTGTATGAAGTATCTTAAAAAGATAAACTCAGAAACGAAAGTAGAACTGTTGTTACCAGGACCTGAGAGATAATGAAAAATGTCAGCTATTGTTCAGGTACAAACTTCTGGTTATGAAATGAGTATTAAATCTGGTGATTTAGTGCAAAGTATACAGTGTGTATACTATACAATACATAGTTCACTGTATTGTATATTTTATATAATACTTACATGTATATTACATATGCCATTCAGTTTGGAGACAATGCTCTATGGAGTTCTATTTCTGAAAATCTTGAAAAATAAGGTACTGACTGCCCATTTTTCCAAACTGCCCCAAGAATGCTCATGTGCAAAACAGCCTTACAAGATGGAAAGTGTTTCTTCCCCCAGCAAAGAGCACAGTTGCTTATAGTCTTAGAAGATACAGTGTCTTTATGCAAATAAAAGAATAGTCATGATTCCTGCTCATTATAAAAGATATGGTTCCCCTAAATTCAGGGTTCCTGGGCTTATTTTCATCACCTGCATGGGATTGGGAGCAAAGGGAACAGATATAAATATGTTGGTGTTCATGCTGTGTCTGTGCCATAGGTAATAAACTGCTATGTTTCTGAAACGGGAGTCTCTGGTCTTCTGCTATGAAACTCTATCTCCTATGAAACTACAGCAGATTGATGTGAAGCTTTCAAGTTGAGTAAAATCCCAGATCCTTTATAGTTCGTTACAGTGCAGAGAAGATTACAATAGACTTCTCCTGAGAAAACAGGCAACACAACATACAACAGGTTGATATTTTGCAAGCAATGAAAGAAAAAACTCAACCCAATGCTCTCTTTCCTGTAAAGATATTCTTTTGAAGGAGAAATAAAGACTTTCTCAGACTAAAACTGAGAGAATTCATTGCCAGCTGACTTATATGAAATGTTAAAAGGAATTCTCTGGAAAGCAGGAATATGAAACTAGGCAGAAACTTCAAGAGCATTGTAAATGGAATAAGTGAATGTTGAATCCCTCAGACCCTGGTACCAGCTTCATTCAGCCCTAGCTTTGTCACTTCCTTTCGGCCACTAGATATCCAATCACTGTGCTGGAAGATGATCAGCCCTACAACTAGATAACCCAGATAATATGCACTAAGGTTTTGAGGCCAATTGCATCATACAACTCTAAATGCCTTCACAATGGTGTATGGAAGGTTCAGCGTTGAAATAGCTCAATTCTGGAGGTGTTGATGAGTACATCAGTTCCTGGGGCTATAGCTGCTATCAAAGGTACCCATGACTTGTGGAATATTCCTCTAGAAGACTGAGTGAACACTAGAAAATGAATGAAACAAATGTGGGAGGAAATTCTATGAAGGGACATTCACTTTGGGAATCTCAAATGCTTTATAGAAATAAGAAATGGACTTCATAACATAAGGAGTTTCCTATTGTTAATTTTTATGGGCTGCAGCAAATTTGGGGCATTAATATATTGGTTTGGGCTATGTACCATTTGAAATATGCTGATGCTGGTGAGCTTGAATAGATAGCAGACTATCACAGCCCTAACAGTGTTCACCGATATCTAATTCTTTCTGGGCACATGGAAGAACTACTCTTTGAAGACTCCTGCAGTCTCCATAGGGCTCATGAAGATTTCTAGCCAATGCAATGGCAGCAGAAGAGATTGATATGTATCATTTTAAGGCTAAAACCATGAAAAATCACTGTACAACCCACTAGCTTCCTTTTCATCCAAGATGTGGCGGTCTTATGTGGAGTTGGCAGAGCAACAAGATTAAAGCAGTCTGAATTGCTGCATCGCTGCATGAATACAGTTGCCCTGAGAGTCACCAGACACACCCAAGATTATATATACATATGTATGTATGCATACATGCATGCATGTATGTATTTAGTGTGTATTTCTAAAGCCACTTGGATAAAAATTAACAGACGAAATTAAAAATTTCTAAAGCCTCATTTTACCTAAAGCTCTATAGCTTCAGAGATCTTCTTACATACAAAAGAAAAGAAATTAGAAGGCAAGGATCAAAAATCTGAGGAGAAATACTTTTAAATTCTTATTCAGTTTTCACTTCAAATAGGCCAGCCAGGGCCCTCCCTGGTGGCGCAGCGGGTTAAAGCACAGCACTGAGAATCTAAAGTCGCTTCCACATGAGTTCGATTCCCGCCTGCCCCGGAGGTGACCACATGGCACAGCAGACCTCTCCTGACCCGCCCGCTGCTCCCCTCAGCAGTGTGCTTCGTCGATCTGCCTGTTCTGCTCCCCACTCTGTCTCTGGTGAAGCCTCTCACCGCCCCTGAGCCTCTGGCCTGTACCCAGTTCTGTATGCACAAATAAATAAATCTTTAAAAAAAAAAAAAATAGGCCAGCCAACATGAGGTAGAGTGGGTTCTGATGCGACTGTGAGATCATAACCATGAGGATAACCATGCCACAGGCCAGCCTGTGTATCCTCACTTATTTTCCTGTGGCAGACACACACGATACTGAGAAAACAAAGACCCCCAACGTGATCGCGATGAAAATCTCTTCAACTCACAATCAGTTGAAAATGTGGGCCTACTGCCAGGTAACATTCTTATGCAGGATCTTTTGTCAGCACCCTAAATAAACCAGCTAGAATTTACTCTTAAGTGCCAACCTGCTCTGCCTTTCAAAATGCAGACTTTTTCTTTTAGTGGGAGATCTGCCTCTTATCATTGCATCGAAACAGTGCCGTCTTGACTTCTTCCAAAAAGCAGACCTTTTGATACAATAAGCTCAGAGAAAGGTAAAGCATTTGTTTCAGACAGGACCTGTGGACACTGCACCTAGATCCAGCTAGACTCCTGCAGCACCGACCGTCATCTCATGAAATCCTCGGCAGTCACAGCCAGGCCTGCCTCAGCCGTACTTCCTCAGGGCAGAGTAAGTCAAGAAAGACTTAGTGGATGAATAAGCAAACCAATTCCATCTGTTGATGAAAAAGAAACTCCATTGTCCAGGAGTAAAAGATTCAGCACAAGTTTCAGAGATGAATAAGTGCATGTTCTGATGCAACTCATGTAAGACCATCTTCATTCTGAAATAGCCAAAATATAATACTATAAAACACTGATTTCAAAAAGTGTAACATGTGAGCATTTGTTCATACATTCATGTAAAAAATCATTCAGTACATATCAATGATATGTCGTACTGTGAACTGACCTAACTTAGGAGGTGGGTAACATTTTGAGGTACCACTCTTTTGTCCTCTCTGACTTTCCCTCTTGGCCAGTGCAGCTGGTCAGCGGTGGGGTCAGACTGCCAGGATCCCCCCACCAGCCAAACCCTCACCAGCTGTGGGATTTAACAAGTAACTTAATCTCTTCATGCTTACAGATCTCCCAGGCTCCTGCAGCCAGGTGAGGACGTGGTGAAGACCGCCATCTGTGAACCAAGAAGCAGTCACAGACACAGGGTCTCCCAGCCTGCTAATCAAGGACTCCCAGCACTCCCCCAGAATGGACTAAGACACTTATACTAACTTCCTAACCCCTGGGAGGGACTGTTCTCAGCTTCCAGGATCATGCAAAAGCAGGCTGGCACTAGCACTGTGCTGATCTCTTCCGAGGTCTGTTCAATAATGAGATGTTGGCAGTTTGGAACTGGCCATAGTGAGGGCATTAGTTAAGACCACAGAAAATGAGAAAATGTTGCACATCAGAACTGTTTGTTTTTCTAGAGAACTGGTTTAGCAGAACTGTACTGTCTGTCTCAGAGCTAAAGGCCCAGAGTTTCCCACCTTCCCTGTTTCTAGAGGTCTTGCTATAGTCCAGAGTCCTGGTCTCTTGCTCAGTCAAGAAGGAAAGGTAGGCAATATCTTCCTAAATTGATCTCTCATGTAATTCCTGTTCTTCTCCACACCACTGCTTAAGTTAACTCTCTAAAATAAATCTCATCTAATGTGCAAAGTTTAAACATTAACATGAGACTCAAAGTCCTAATCTGGCTCAAATTTTCTTTTCCCTGCTCATATCTTAATGCATACTCAGTGCTTTCCCTTCCATTTTCTTTGAGATTTCAAATATCCTTACCCTTTATTATTCCCCAAATTTTCATGCATTTTCAGGCCTCCATGCCTCGATGTATATGGTTCCTTTAGCTAAACTATCCTTAGTCTGAGTGAGACCTCTTCTTTGAAGTCTCACAACTGCAGGGAGAAACTTTTCATGTTTCTTCTCTCTTTCCTCCTCTAGAACACTAGCACCACTAAGTCATATAGTCAGACTCATGCTTTTGCTTCCATGATATAGTCTGTGTCCCCAAAGGGGACAACTATGTGACTCATCTTCATATCTTCTTGATCAAGAGACTTCCTGTGAAAGTAATGATGACTTTTTTAATTCAAAAAATTTTTAACGTTAAATTTAACAATGCAATGAAGATCTAGAAGAAAAACTGAAGAACAACAATGAAGACAAAAGTTATTCTTCCCCTTTGCTTCCTGAATTATTCAGTCCAAAAGGCATTAGATGAGTCTGAGAAGAAGAAAGTTTTTGCCACCAACAAGGAAGAGGAGGTGGGCCTGAAGGATATTAGAGCCAGCCTAAAAAGGAGAGTATCCAAATGATGTGGCAGGAAGAAAATCCCATGTGCATGATAGAGCCTAAGAAAGGTAAGAAGGTATCTAGGTGAAGATATATTTAAAAAATCAAAAGCTAACTTTAAAAAGTTTTCACAGCATAAGCTACGAAAACTTCTGAACATCAACTAATGAAAAATTCTAATTCATTGAATAAAATAGAAAATTATAAATCTGTATTGATATAAATATTAATATATGAACTAATTAAAGTTGACTAGGAATATAATTTTTCACAGAGTACATATTAATTATGAAAGAAAAATATTTAGTGGAGAAGACTGATAGATAACTATCTTCATCAAGTGATTAAACTAAACATTTATCAACAATAGGACTACCTGAAATTGTGTGTTACCTTATATGATACAATAAGAATGGTGTCACTCATGTGACATTTCTGCAAAAGGCATATATCTTAAATGTAATCACAGGGAAACATCATACAAATCTAAACTGATGGACATTCTACAAAATACCTGTCCTAGAATCTTCAACAGTGTCAGGGTGATGAAGGCCAAAGTTAGAACAAGAAACTTTTCCAGATGAAAGCAAATACAACATGAGTTTCTGAAATGGACCCATTTGCTATAAAGAACATTATAATTGGGAGAAATAGAAATTTAAATGGCACCCATAAGTTATAGGGTAGTAATGAATCTATGTTAATTTTCTGATTTGTTGATTATTAAGGACATGTATGAAGATGTTCTTGTTTATAGAAAATATACTATAGGCACCCCCTGGTGATGGTATGGGTTAGGACACAGCACTGAAAGCTGACCACAACCACTTCAGTACAAGTTCAATCCCCGCCCCAGAGGTGACCCACATGGCACAGCAGACCTCTCCTGAGACACCTACTGCTCCCCTCAGCAGTGTACTTCATCAACCTGCCTGTTCTGCTTTCCACTCTGACTGTGGTGAATCCTCTCATCACCCCTGCACCTATGGCCTGTATCCCAGTTCTGTATGAATAAATAATAAATTTTAAAAATATATATACTATAAAGTGTTTAAAAATATGGGTATCATATCTATAATATGTTTGGGGGGGAGGTTGTTGTGTACTTATAACTTTTCTCTAAGTTTTAGAATAAAAACAGTAAGAACTGTGGTTATAAATAAATCCTTTTTTGACACTGATAATCAATCATACCTAGCGAACCAACAAGCCACATTGATTCTATGTGCACACTATTTATACTTAGTATGAGAAATAAGGCCTTTTGATTTTCTTTTTCTCTTGGAAAATTTAAGTATATTATTGACTATAAAAATAATAAAATACAGTTTTTTTACTTAATAATCATTGTATTTTTTAAACTTTGGTGTGCTGAATTTTTCTAATAAGAGAAAGAATTGTATTTTGGTTCTACTTCTCTGTTATTTGTAAAAGAAATATTGATGAAAGTAGAAAATGCTATTCCTTTACAAATTTGACAGTGTTGCTAGATCATTATTTGGTTTCAGTGTTTTCTGAACTGATAAAATTAGCTAAGTCATTTTTTGTTTGTGGAGTTTTGAAATTGAAATGGACTATCGGTGCCATTAACTGCAGAAATGCACGCATGCACACCATTTAAGAGGTCAAGTGTAACTAACATGTTGACCAACATCACGAGGTGCAAAATAGGTGACCAGTTCCTGATCTACCCTATCCTCTTTCTAGGAAGAAACATGGGCATTTCTGTGGCTTTTCCTAGTTTAGCATATCTGAAACAAAGATTAATTCTGCAACCCATGTCAAAAGAAATTTGCCATTCAAAATGTTGTACAAGGTATTGTTATAATTAGTATTATTGTTTGTAATTGTCTGTGCATATATGAATAAAGCCAAATCGCTTGAATTAGATGACAGAAGTTTCAGAGATAGAGGAATTTATTATGAATTCATGAAGGATCATCTCTCAGGTTCCAGTCACCAACTTATCAGAAGTATCAAACTGTTTTCCTTTCAAGAATCAAATAAGGAAACTTCATGAAGAAAATAAGAAAAAGGTAACATGACAAATTTAGACTTAATCGTCTTTCACAAGCTCACAGTTATAGCAATCTGTAATTCTCTTGGCCCTAAGGAAGTCCAGAGAAAGAATATGATACAGAGGAAGTCAAGTGATATTCTGTATCACTGAAGATTCTAAAAAATGATTCAGAAGAAACCTTAGACTCTGGATAAAGGTGTATCCAAACTTGTGAATACAAAATAAATTTATATAATTAAACATATATTATTGTCGCCTTGTAAAATTATCTACATTTAATGCGTTTTAATTCATAAACGCTGTGTATCTTACAGATGATGGTGTCACAGAATTAAAACAATAAAAACAGCAGTTCCTTACACAGTTTCCACTGACACAGTGACTACAAGTGCTAAGTGCTCCTGGCCTTCAAAAGCTAACAGTATCATGGGTGAGGACTGATAAATATAGAATCTCAACCTCTTATTTCTAACAAATAAAACAAAAGCAAACTTTTAGACTATAAAAACAAAATAATGGTTACAAGAAGGGATATGGGAAGACGCATGACTAGACTGGGTAACAGGAATCAATTTTACAGTGATGGGTGGAAACTAAGACTTTTGGTGGCAAACATAATATAGTAAGGCTGTACACTGAAACCTACATATGTTATAAACCAATATTACTTCAAATAAAAAAAGATATGATTTTTTTTTTTAGAATTCTTGAATAAAGGACTGTATCTCCAGAATTAAAATCTGAATCATTTTCTTGGAGGCAATGAGCTGAGAACATGGTACTGTACAGTGAGCTTAATGCAATATTCTGGTGCATTTCCACTTTAGTTCACACTTTCAAATCCTAAGTATTCATTGGCCACTTGTGGCAGTAAAGGACTAGGTAAGGTACAAGATCTAGTAATGTTCTGACACAATAAATACTTACTGATTATATGGATTAATGAATTGAGTTAAATTATTTCATCCACCTAGAAAAGCATATATATTGTGGTACCTAAGAAAATTAATAGAGCTCTGTCTTACAGTGTTTCCAACTGGAAAGATTTTCCAAGTTCCATTTCATTCTATTTTTGTGACCTTTTAGTGCCTCTCTATAAGACTGTTTGAAGCTCTATGAAAAAATACCTCTTACACACCATATTCAACTATAAAAGAGGCTTGTCAGTTAGAGAACTTTATTCTTAAAATAACAAAACACCTGTCTGTTTTGAAAGCTAACCTATAAACCTATTCCTTTTTAGATTATATTTCATTATACTGTTTTGATTAGAACTCTGTTTTACTACACCCTAGAGTGCCAGCATGAAGAGTTAGGTTGAAATAAAATCCTGATTCATGGGCTAGTGAAAGTCTTGATACTTCACTTCTAACATGACCTTTATCTTCACTCTGGCTCTCATTCCAGGAGTTAAAGGTCATGCAGGCTCAAAAGTCTGTATTCTCTTACTTCCACCCTCTAGATGCCAATGTTTACACACACATAACAGATGGCTACAAAATAAGCATCAATTACAACTAAAGGAATCACCTTCAGCATCTTCAACTTGACTCACTCTTTCTCCATCAATGACAAAGGTGCCCAAAATCAGCAGACACTCACCAGTGCCAATCACAAGTTTCTCCTGTTGTAGATGTCCTCATATACTAGCCTTGGTATACTGAATCCAGGAAGAAAGATTTGACCTTCATTCTCTCCCACTGATAAATCTGTACAAATATGGAGGGAAAAAGAGAGTTCTGTCATATGGATATGGTACACAAATGCAGACTTCTCTAAGAAACGTATTCTATTTGACTCATGTTTACAGGGTGGTTTAAAACCAATCCTGAACTAGAAAAAATCTAAGGCCAATATAGGACTCCTAGGTGTTAAGTTCACTGTAAAATCAATAAGCATTAAGAAACAATGGACCATCTAAGTACCATATTAAATTAGATAGTAAATAGAGCATAAGATGTAGAATCAGAAATTCTGTTCTTGAATTGCAGTATTGATGTCAGTTCAAAAGCCAACTATGTGACTTCTGGAGGGGGAAAAGGATCCCCTGATCGTTAGAATGGAGACATACTAACATTATTATTTTACTTAATTCACAGAATGGAGACATGGTAACAACATTATTATTTTACTTAGTTCACAGAACTATTTGAGAATTCAAAGAACAATATTTATGCAGTCATTTATAAATAAAAAGTACCACATAAATGTTACTACTTTTATGGTAACACTAATAATCAAGAACTCTACTATCATGGTAAAGAAACCATCATGTTTGCCAACTTTGCATTCTTCTTCCAAGAATTCCAAAATAGGCCCTCCCTGGTGGCGCAGCGGGTTAAAGCACAGCACTGAGAAGCTAAAGCCACTTCCGCATGAGTTCGATTCCCGCCTGCCCTGGAGGTGACCACATGGCATGGCAGACCTCTCCTGACCCGCCCGCTGCTCCCCTCAGCAGTGCACTTCGTCGATCTGCCTGTTCTGCTCCCCACTCTGTCTCTGGTGAAGCCTCTCACCGCCCCGAGCCTCTGGCCTGTACCCCAGCTCTGTATGCATAAATAAATAAATCTTTAAAAAAAAAAAAAGAATTCCAAAATAACATTTCCCAGTGTCCATACTGTAGGATTATATTGCACAGAATGCATATAGTTCAATGAGACCCTCTCCCTAATAGTAAATTCAATTTCTGGGAAGTCATATAGAACACTGTACTTAGATACTTAAACCTGATCTATATTTAGTGAAAGTATTATTTTAGAATTAATCCTAATTAATATAAATTTTAAAATACAGAATAAATATAATATGCACCACACAAAACTTACCGTAAATGTTTATACATTGTGGTACACTGGCTATGAAATCTATCTAGATCACCTTCAAGAACCCAAAGGTACATGAGTATACACAACCTGATCCATGTAATCAAGACTAAGTTTTTTTTTTTAATATAATAGTTGATTTGTATTCCCATCACCAAAATCACCATAGTCCAGTGCTCTTCCCTCCTTCCACCTTTTTTGATCCCATTTCCCGCTCCATCCTGTGAAATGTCTTTGGTATATAGTTGCTCATTATCATTATTATTATTATTATTTTTACCCTGGTCTTTTATGATCTTGTTATGAGTGTAACCATTCAGTATTTTGCTTTTTCTTTCTTTCTTATTTCACTAAGCAGCACCCCTTCCAGTCCATCTATGTTGCTGCAAAAGGCATGTATTTATCTTTGTTGACACTGAGTAATATTCCATTGTGTATATGTTATCACATCTTTTTAATCCAGTCATTTACTTTTGGGCATTTGGCTTGATTCAATGAATCAAGATTAAGTTTTAAGGTTACTTGGTAACATTCTGCACTCCTACTCCCTGGCAGAGTTGGAAGAGACACCAACACTACCTCTGTAAGAAATACTATAGACAAGCGTACCATTTTGTAACAAAATTGACTGAGGCAATCTTTAAGATTTTCAAAGCCAATCTCAGTGACTCAGTGACTTAGCTGATTTGATAGGTTTGTGTCACTACACACTGCAACTAATAAAGTGAATCATGATTATGTTAATTCAACTGAAATGTATTTCAGGTTATATTCTTTCTGACTATATCCATTGAGTTTTCCATATTCTGAACATAGCTTTTTTAAAATGCAGTTTCTGCTTAAATATTCCTCCAAAACAATAAAATTAAAGTTTTCTAGCCAACATTTATATATATATAAAAGATGCAAATATTCCCATCCACTGTTAATGGGAATATGATGAAGGAAAAATAGGAGCCTTGAAAATAATCAACTCTTTTGGCTCAGTAACTCCAATAATTTTTCTTTTAGAAAATTATTCTAAAAATAATCAAAGACATACACAAAGATTTATATATAAGGATACTTAATTATAAATTATTTACACTAATTTAATAATTTAAATGATCTTAAAGTCCAATTAATCCATATTCACATATAATATTCTACAATTCCTTAAAAATCATATTTTATAAAACTTTATTAACTCATGATGTATTAAGTTTTAAAAACAGGTGGCGCAGCGGGTTAAAGCACAGCATTAAGAAACTAAAGCCACTTTCCCATGAGTTCAATCCCCACCCTGGAGGTGACCCACAGGGCCTGGCACACCTCTCCTGACCGGCCAGCTGCTCCCCTCAGCAGTGTACTTCATTGATCTGCCTGTTCTTCTCCCCACTCTGTCTCTGGTGAAACCTCTCACTGCCCCTGCACCTCTGGCCTGTACCCCAGTTCTGAATGCATAAACAAACCTTTTAAAAAAATCAATACAGTGTGACCTCAACTTTGTTTTATGTAAGTATATACTTTTTTGTTTTCACTTACATAGGCACAAATACGCAAATGACTGAAGAGATATACCAGAGGTCTTATTTATCTCTGAGTAACAGAATTCTGCATTATTTTTGTTTTCTTTCTCATGTTTTTCCTTAGATATATAATAGTCTGTAGTCAGGAAAATCATAAATGATATTTTCCTTTAATATCATTCCAGTAAGTTCTGAATCCCACCATTCAATTCAATGACCACGTTTTGAGAATTAAATTGGGCACATGTTTGGAAGGGTTCTTTTACCTTCTTGGTCATTACTGTCAAAACACAGTAAAACCAATGGAGAATTTTAAAATTTTTATTATTGCTTTGATGAACTATTTCATTAATTATAATTATTGCTAATGGCTGAGTTGCTGTTTAATTTACATACACTATTTGAAGATTTACACTGTGACTTAAAATATGAAACTTGATTGATGTCTTGTTTCCCATTGAGTTCTACCTTATGCACATTACAGATACTCAATTCTTCTAAGGAAAGACTGAAGGGCAGGAGGGAGGAAATGATTCATTGTGATGTTTCTTATTAAAGTGGACATAGTCCCTCTTATGTTATTTCTATGACTTAGATTTGACTTATGTCGCTTCAGCTTAATGTCCTATTTTTCCAGAATCTAATCCACAGAACAAGGCAGAATCTGATTTTCCAAAGCCTTGGAGTGAAGCAGAAATACAAGTCCATAGATATTCTCTCATGCTCCATAAATCCCATGTTAGATTTGTACATGGAGGCCATTTGTGACATCTAACTTTTCTCAGAATCACCTTGAGAAAAGACAAGGTGGGATCAGCTATATAACTGATCTGGTAGCTCTTGAGGTCTCCTGTCAGGGTGGCCCATTCCATTCCATCCTGCAGTGTGTCTTCGTTCACTACTCCCCCTCCACGCAAACCCCCTCATTCCTTGTCTGTATGCCAGCTGGACTGCAGCTGCTGCTTATTGGTTACACAAGATTGGTAGTGTGTTCTGGAGAAACAAAATACCAAATTACACAGACTTAGCAAATACATGTAGAATGCAAAAAAGAAGGGGGGAGAAGAAGGCAGAGCTTGGTTTAAGTAGCCCTTCATTAAAGAACCTACATCAACTTTGTTTCAGATAGTCATAGACAGAGTTGGATGGAAGGAAAGGCAAAGAGAATCGCTTTTGCTTTAAGACTCAGTGAATTCATAAACTTTGTTAAAAAAAATGTTAACAAGTCAAGTGGACCATTTTTAATACAAGAGGATGTCCATGAAAGTTCCAGGGCATTTCTGAAAAGTATATCATACTGAGTCCACTGCTGAGACACAACGCTGAAAGTCACCAGTCAAGTTCAATGGAGATAAATTAAAAACAGTTGGAGAGATAAGCTGGAGGACGTGTACCCCCGGAGTACTCACAAATTGTCAGTATTATTTACCTAGTAATCAGAACACTTTCTTTAAGAGGCAAGTATCGACTTAGCATGTGTTTTTTCTTTTTAAGGAAAAGAGATAATTTCTATTAGAGCTGAGAGTGGTTAATGGGATGAAGATAGAATAGAAATAGGGAAGTTGGAGCTTCTGAATGCACCATTAAAAGTGAAAAGCCTCACTGCTATGTGCAATTGGTTTTGAAATCCTCATGACTGGTAATCTGAAATGTTAGAAGTTAATATACCATTCAGGGATGAAGTGAACTCTGATGCTTGGAGAGAATGTTTTCTGGTGAAACCAAAGCCTATAAACAAACAAAAGCTACATCAGCTTTATTAGAAATCTTATCCATATAAATTCTTCATTGCTTAAAATGACAGCCTGAAAGCAAAGCCACATGTTGCTTCACTGCCTGCTGTAGCAGGTTTTAAATCCCTGTCTTCCTAGGAAGTGACCTCATAAGAAAATCTTATAACACTGTCATGTGGGGCAATCCTTATAACAGTCAGGTTAATGCGCTTACACTGTAACAGAGGTCTCCAAGAACATTTAATAATCAGAAAGTCCTATGGGGGCTTGAAGTGAGCTGGGTCGCAGGGCAGGATTTCTCTCAATGCACACCTGGGACATTTTGTAGCCTATTCTGTAGCAGGCCACGTGGCTTAATAGTTAACATAAAGGGTTGAAAGAAGAGTTTGGGGATCACATAGCAACTGAGCTATTGACCAATGAGCCGACCCTAGACAAGCCATGACCTTGTGGGACTTCAGTCAGCTTAGCTGTAAAATTGGGCACAAGGGCTGAGCTTGACCAAAACCAGATGTGGTCCTCTATACGTCAACTAATATCCTTTTTTAATATGGCTGTCAAGCCTCAGGGTTCTTGGTATTTTTTTTCCCATATATATAAAAAGGCAGTGGGGATAGTCTAATGTACCCCAGTAAGACTTGGGCAAGACAAGTCAGGGCCAAGAATGGTCATGACCCAGTGACACACTAGTGCTCCCACCCGGTCAAGTTTTCTCATATCAGAGAAATTGCAGCAGTTTGTACATTCTCAGGGCCCATGTCTCAGAGTACGTTATAATTAAAAACATTTTTCTGCATCCCTGCAAACGCCCTGGAAGGGAAACACAAAGTTGAACCACAAATCACCGCCTATCCACTCCCACTGTGTCTTTGCTATGCTGTGGGTGCTATAACAATAATAGGTGATAAATAACAACTCCCTAAAGACAACAGAAGGGGGGGCTTGCCCATTAAGCTTTCCTTCTTTCAACTCCCTTGACAGGCCACTGCTTTGCATTCCCTCTGCAAACCATGCTAAGCAGTGTCCTTTAGAAATTCCAGTAATCTTGTTCTCTTCTTCTCCCATACCAGGGGCTGTTGATTCCATGAGTTGAGTTTGCACCCAACCCCTTTATGCTACATGCAATTCACACTACCTAAATGAAGGAATTATTACTGAAATTGAGAAAATAAGAAACCGAGGTAACTGTTCTAGAATAGCTCAATAGGGATGAATCTCCTTTAGAAAACAGTCACCAAATTGGGCGAAGTCCAAAAGAATTCTGCCTTGAAGTTGCTCTGCAAGAGTCTTTAGGTTCTCACTTCACTTTAAAGAAATGGAAAATGTCTGATGGTGGAGTTTTCTGGAAGAAAGACAAACAGGATTCCAATCAGCCAAGAAACAATTAAAAAAAAAAAAGACCTTGGACCTACATCAAAAGATTGGCAAACAAATACACATATATACATTTTAAGTACAGATGACTTGTGTGCACAACATGTTTTCATAAACGTAAGTATGTGTATAGAGATAGACAACCATGCATATTTTACATATCAAAGGACTTTTTATTGATTAATCTACAAATGTTCAATCTTATTCTTGGCAGGTAACTTCTAAAATAATTTATCTTTTCTCCTAATTGGGCTCCTCCAACCTGGTGAAGAAGGTCTGTGATTTCTGACTTCCCTTCTATTCAAGTGTCCTGAGTTGTTAATGATGGATGCTGATCTCCTATGGGTTATGACTGCGGATTTAGGGCAGCACAGCACATTCCTTTCACCCTCGCTGGAGGCAGATGGCAGGGATATATCCGTGGATCTATAAGCCAGGCAGAAGGCAGCCCCACCATGGGGTAGTGCTCTTTAATGCTATATCTCCCCTCTGCTCAAGACTTGTGCTGCCCTGGTAAGTGAAAGCCAAGGCCCAACCCAGCCAGATTCCTGCTGCAGAAAAAGAAGTCACAGCTCATTCCAACTGGATCAAACACCCATCATCTCCCCTGACTCAAAGCAATCAAGTGCTGACTATAACATTCAATCTGGATGGTTGACACTCTTATTCCTGGCGACGGGAAGCACCATAGTTCACTGGAAAATGTAGTTGACTCCAAAATTCAAGAGTTCTCCATCTGTACTCTCAATCAGAAATAAAAACAAACAAATGAATGAATCCTACATTTCACTAATCTGCTTGAAAACTATTGACTCTTGGCTACTGATGGGTAAATAAATGCTCATTTTGTTATCAATAGTGACAAAAAATGACAAGCATACTTTTGTGCTACAAAACTCAGCCTGAATGACTGTGAGAAGGAAAAGGATTGCCTTCCAATTCCAGCAACTCAGTTGGAATCTAAGTCTAAGGGAGTTAGAAATAAGAAGTTAGCAGTCACTCTTCATAAGATGACCCAAGAGGTAGGCATAGTCTGGACAACAGAAAAACAGAGGCAATCGTGGGACAAAGCGATCCACAGACCTTGCCACTGTCTGAAGCTTTGTAGAAATAAAGAACAAATAATTGCAAGACTGCTCTCATCAGACACTATTATAGCAGCCCCCAAGCAACATTAAGTAAGGGACAGCAGAAAGTTTGTAACTAAAGGAAAAAACACTTATTTGAAAAACATTGATATTCATAGGTAATTACTTTTTAAATCAAATGCTATGAGCATTTGGTAATGTGTCAGCTCCCTTGAGCAGTGTCTGCTCCATGGGAAAATCTAGACTGGGAGACAGAAAGATGTAACACAAGCCATGATAACAGGACCATAGAGAACAGCAGCAGTGGAACGTGGGAGAAACAACCAGGCCCAAGGAACACAAAATTCTTCTGGAAAACACCTTATTGGTTTTTCTTCAGACATAGCTATTGACTGCCCAGTTTGTCTCAAGGCACGGCTTGAGTCCAGGTATTTTTGTGCAGATGCAAGATTGCTTAACCAGATCCTGGAGCATTTGCCCAGTAGATATAGTCTCCCAGTATGAAGCAATAAAATGGCCTTCAGTCTTGTGCTCTACGGAGAAGAATTGTGCTTGATAAATTTTGTTATGTTCTGTATGGAACCAAGTACAACCTTTAAATTTTTAAGCTTTTGGGAATTTGACCCATTACAAATATAAACAGGTTATGTAACTGGTGGCTGAAGCCATAGACAGCTACAGGGGTGCCCTCTGGCGGGGCTGCTGGTCAGAATACACAGCCCCAGGGAAAGTGCTAAAATGTATTGCATTCTGGGAGTGGAGCAACAGATAAGAAATATAAGGGACTATAGAGGGACTAGGGGGTGAGGGGTAACAGATGAATTCAGTCTTCAGAATTCAGTGGTTTTCAGATATTTGGCATTTGAGATCAGCAGATTTCAGCCCCACTGTGCCAATCATCCAGAAGGCTGTTGTGAGCCTCTGAAGGTGGAGGCCTCCAGCAGCCAACCTCAGAAAGAAAAGTTTTGTAGGCTTTGAAATTAGCCAAGTGACTGAAATTGCTTCTAGTTGTGCTGCAGTTACAGCCTGGCAGAGAAGACAAAGACCTGGAGATGGGCGCCTCACTACACTGTATGAGTGTGGCCATCTCTCAGGTCATTCAGCCACTACAGCTGCTGCCTTGAGTATCGCTTATCTGGTGCTGCACCGTCACCTCAGCAGCTCTGGGAGCATCTCCAGTTGCATTTTCTGTTTTTTGTTTTTTTTTTCGTGAGTTGAGACCTGTCCTATGCCCTGGGCGCCATGAGCTCTGGGTCAGCAGAGGCAGGAAGATGCCATCTTGAACACAAGGCCTGTCATTCGGGAGAGGAGTTCTGTATCCTCAGTGGCAGGAAGATGCCACCATCTTATCTGCTTTTGTTCAGGATTGAAAAATACTGGACACTGCCTCAGGTAAGGTAAAGGACTTTCTGGCCTCAGTAACTCTTTGTTTTTCCCTTGTTTATGAAATAAATCCCACTGTTGCTGTTCCCTGAGCCAGAGTAGTCTAGCATTGTGAGTGAAGAACTCGGTCAGTGAAGAACTCAGACAGTGACTGGCAAACTATGCGGGCACGGTCATCAGCCTGTTTTAGTGTCCCTTGCTGCCACGTATCAGTTAAACTCTTTTGGTCAAAGTTAAACAAGAAAAGGTCTCTCCAGGACTGTGATCTAAATATAGAAAATGTAAGGGTGGTACATAAATCATGTGGAGAGTTTGAGACTCCTGGTATCAAGTGTCAGTAAAAATCAGGACCCTGGGTCCTCCCTTGTGGCACAGTGGCTAAAGCACAACATTAAGAAGCTAAAGCCACGTCAGTATGAGTTCAAACCCTGCCCTGGGAGGTGATCCACATGACATGGCAGATCTCTTCTGACACGTCTGCTGCTCCCCTCAGCAGTGTACTTCATCAGTTGGCCTGTTCTGCTCCCCACTCTGTCTCTGGTGAATCCTCTCACCATTCCTGCACCTCTGGCCTGTACTCCTGTTCTGTATGTATAAATAAATAAATCTTTAAAAAAAAAAATCAGGGCCCTTCTCAGTCTGCTAGACTGAGACTTAGAGATGAATGCACTGAGTTAGCTAAATCAAACCTGGACTAACAGAAGCTGAGTCAATATATCTTAACAATTCACCTGTCAAGAGAGTAATTCTAGTGGGTGCATTTGAAATCACCAGGGATCAGTGAATAAAAGCTTATCATTATACTTAGCATACACTACCTAGATAGTCTTAGTACATTTGACAAACTTTTCAACTTTTGGTTTTCTCTCTATAACCAAAGGGAACAGATCAAGAATGAAACCCAGATCTCAGGTGGTTAATAAATGCTCCTGACATCCTGCCCCCATCGGGCTGTAAAGCACATCTTCTGAAACACAGAGATGTCAAGACATGTGTGTCCTAACCATGGAACATGCTAGTTAATCTCTTGCAAATGGATAAGTGAGGTTTTAAGCTCAGGAAATACTTTTTTGCACCAAAGTAAAACAAGTTCAGGTGACAAATCTCCTGAACATCTTTATTATCAGTGGCATGACAGCATTTATGCAGCATCTACCACGTTCACAGATCTAGACTAAGACGGTAACGTGGCACTACATTTTAAGTTTAGGGAAATGCAAATACTTGGAGTCAGTCACTTTAAAGAGTCAAATTATATCCGATTTGGGTCACATACTTTACCTTGCATGTTCTACTATATCCTTTCTGTAGCAAGGAAGAGACCGTGGACCAACTGACCACACCATTACCTAAGGTCAGTCACTACATTCTGTGCTGCATTAAATTGTGGCTGAAGTTCTATCATTAATTACCTGGTGCCACACCCAGTAAATTGTATGTCTATTAGAGGACATCCAGGCTAATGTGAACTCAAAAGGCACCTGTATAGAGCTTTTCAAAAGAACAGCAATGTTTCACTCCATGTGACAAGCCATATAAACGTTAAATAATGTCACACTTTATAAGCATTTCATTTAATACAACTGAACACATGGAGGGCATTGAAGATGATATTTAATTTTTTCCATATGTGGATTTAATACCACACAAAAGTTTCAGTCCCAGATTGCTAATTTTCTACCATGTGGTAGCCATTTAGCTGAATTTTTTAAAACACTTACCAAATTACAGAGTAGAGTTTCAGGGGCAGCAGCTCTGAGTAGGTTCAGGGTACATGGTGTCCCTCTGGCTTAGTCCTGGGTTTCATGAAGAAGCAGTAAATCCTGACAGTATTTTTATGACTGCACTTGCTGGGTTTTACAGAAATGAAATGCAAGTTTGCAAAACCACATGCTAATATGCTTCTAAAAATAGACTTGATTACTGTGACTCCTTCTATTCTGCTGGTTTATCCCCCTCTGGAAATATAGGCCAGCACCTAGAAGTCATTCCTTTCAGATTCATCACGGATTACCCAGGAGTTTAGAACACCTTATCAGAATTGATAAAAGGAGGTGGACCAAGAATCTTAATTGTTTGTTCATGGAAAGTGACCTCAGATGCATCATTTCACCTGTGTTATCCTTGTGTTGTTAATTAAATACAATTATATATTTAACCAGGATAGTAATATTTGTCGCCATGTTCCAGTAAGAGAAAAGAGTTAGACAGTCAAGTTGGAGGGAAAAAACCTCCCAGCACTAACTAAGGTTTCTCTCCTATAACCACAAACAGGCAATCTGGAGCTTCTAGAGCAGTGGAGACCAAGAAAGGACCTTTATTTATTCATTTTTGTCTTATCTGAGACAATTTTGAGTAACTGTGTAAACCTCATGAAGAAACTCTTAGAAAGAGATAAACCCTCCAGCAGGGCGAGCGGGTCAGTGGGTGAAGACACAAATCATTCACTACCAGAGGCACCATGTAATGTGATAAATGCACGTGAAGGGACTGTGAAAACTTTAAAGCTCCAGCCAAATGTTTGTGATTATTTTTAGCTCGGTGAGACTGACCAGAAACCTGGACCCGCCAGCCAGAGCCTACATCTGGACTCCATGGTGAGAAACAAAGAGGCCGCACGGTATACCGACTCGATGATTCATGTCTATCTGGCCCAGAAGAAAAACTACCCTTTCAAAATCATCAACTCCTGGGGAAACATATTTTATTTCCCAGAACCAATTACAGTTAATTCTCCTGAGACCAAATGGTTTGGGACCAAATCTATTTCACACATAACTGACTACTCTGGACAACCTACAAAAGATAGCTCAGGATATATACATGGTACTTTCTATGGAGCCTCGTAACAAAGCATGAGCAACAAGCATAACAGTCCAATTTTCAAATTTGCAAAATTAGTGGGAGCAGTTATCTGAGTATTAGAAATGGGGGGGGGGAGAGGGACTGTCCACTGCGAAAGCCTACCTGCCAAGGTTCTGGAATGATCTCTGTGTTCCTTCTGCCAAGGAGCATGTAATGGAATCAAAAGTTATATATGCCTCTCTACTCAAGCAAAGAAAACGTACTATCCTCATTCTCTGTGACGAACTGAATCCTTCTCACAATCCTCCATCATTCTGGGTTACCAGAGGGGAATCACAGACAGATACTTTCAAATTGCCACTTATGGTCCCAATCTCTGACACTTCAAATAGCAGCTCCCAGCAACAACCTGTCTTTTGAGGCAATGGTTCAGTTGGCCAGGTGTCCACAGTGGTGGCCCCTGGAAAGAAGGCATTTGCAGATTAAGGCAGTGGCCTTGGGTCTGCACATGAGTCCTTTGGATCTTTGCTAACTTCTGCTGCAGGTCACCAGCTGCCATATTCACGGGTTCCCTTGTCATGATTTCTCCTCAGACATGCCTAGTGAGGTTTCGATTTATTCTTTTCTTAGACAATCAATGTCCATTGAGGTTAATGATCTTCCCGTTATCCCCATCATCCATCCCCCAGTCTCATAAAATCCACAATCTATGAAGAACTATTTGCTCTATGGCCTCTGCAATAAGACAACGCCCACTTACCACGGTGACCCCTGAAAGCAAGGACCCAGTAATGAACAAACCTAGTGACCATCTATCTGTTTTTACCACTCAAAAACAGACACAGGGTGCTGAGTGCAGCTCCCTGACCGCTGCCTCATACTCGGAAGTGGTCGCCCTGCACCTCAGCCTCCTGACCAAGGTTCAAAACCATCAGTAAACTCTGCCTCCGACCCGCCCCCTCAATCTAGCAAAATGACTCTTCTGTGCTAATTCATCCCAGAGTAGGGATTTGTGATGCTTGTCGCTCACCTACCTACCCTGCCCCCTTTTCCTTCACCTGCTGTGATTCCCAGGTCACTTTCTCTGCAGCAGGAACTATTCTGAAATCGTTTTTTGCTTTTCTCTGTCCAGTGGCTTACAATAAAGCTCTGATCAAGTCTGATCATAGATATGTTCATGGAAGCTGAAGAACTTGAGAAAACTCATTTCTACCCCTCCACATTCAGGCTTTCTGACTTGTGGTAGATGCAGAAATCCTATTTTGGATGTCAGAAGCAGAACGTTGCTTTTATAACAATCTTACAGCTTGCTGAAGCAAATTAATTCCTCTGAAAGAACAAGAAAAGCACAGTGATAGATTTTTATTTACCCTCACTATAGGTGAAAAGTAAAAGATTCCAAAAGACATGACAATCTACTTCTACCCACTAGAAAACAAAGAGCTTGGTGAATTCCTGCCCTCTCTCTCAATCCCCACCCTACCCCACATATGCAGATTCACGCACACACACACAGCTGCAATCAGTCACTTTGTATATCTATGCCTCGAAAATGAGAGATTTCATTTTGTATTTCATCTTTAACTTTCCTATTAATAGGAAATAAATGTAAATTTGATCATTTAGACGACCAAAATATATTTCACATACGTATCAATATTTTTTCTCTGTACACAGTGCCTGGCTCACAAATCCCCCTGGAATGCCCTACATTTTGAGAGTGTTAAAGGTAGCTTTTGCTATCTTATTATGGTAACTTTTGGAAATGAATAAGGTATGGTTTCCAGGAAAACCAAAGTGAATAGAGTGTTGGAACTCCCAGTTCCCTGCCACGTCAACCTCCAATGAGGGGAGATTGACTAAGGTTAAGTTCAATGTCCAATAACCAATGAGTTAAATAAATCATGACTTGTAATGAAGCTGCATAAAAGCCCAAAAGGACAGGCTTCAGTGAGCTTTCAGTTTGGTGAGCACACGAACAGCTGAGAGAAAATCGGGCCCCTACAGAGTTCACTGGTGTTCTGTACCTTTCCCCCAAGCCTTGCCCTCTGCATCTCTCCACATGGCTGCTGATGCTTATGTTAAGTAATAAATTGTTGATCTAGAGAGTAGATAAGATTTCTCAGGTCTCTGTGCTCCTTAGCAAATTAATACAAGTGAGGTGGGCATCCTGGGAATCTCTGAGTGACAGCAGGTGGTGGCAAGCACATCAAATAAGACTGAGACCAGACTCCTGAGACCTCTGATCTATAGTCAGTTGGTCAGAACACAGGCTTACTGGGGGGTGAGGCCAGTGGGGTGAAGTGGAGGGTGGTTTGGGAAGATTGAACCCCCAGCCTATGAACTCTTGACTTCTCTCTGGATAGACAGTAGCAGAACTGAGTTAAGTTCTCAGAAACCCTGCTGGCATCTAAAATATTTGTTGATGTGGGGAAACGTCAGCACCACGGCCATTGGAAACTGGGTTACAGGACATGTCAACAAGGCACCATCCAGTATCACTGATAGCTAGGATGCAGCATGCTCGCTCTAACAACCAATTTCATGGCACATCCCCAGGTATACACTCAATCCTGATTTGATTCCAATTCTGATTTCTTATGGTCTAAACTTTTTTCATTCTAATTTTAAACTGTTACATTCCCATTAGTTTTGGGATCTTATGGGTCTTGTCTCTTTTTTCTTAATACATCAAATGTTCTAAATCTCATAATTTTCTGAACAAATACCATAAACACAGGCAATTTTGACAGGAAGTAAAATTATAGGGGATTAATGTCAAACCTTCACTATTTTTGAAATGTCAATTAAGAATGCAATCAAAATCTTCTCAGAAATGTAGTATGTGTTCTTAGAATAATAAGGCATTTAGTTCATTAGTGAACCTTAATCATTTTCACAAGTGCTAATAATAGAAGACTGTAAGCTGAAAAATATTAAATTTTATCCTCAAAAGCAGATCTGGGAGTTTAATGATCTTGATAATTTCCTCAACTTTCTACTCCAATCTGATACAGTGACCTAAATTTATGGATCTGTAAGATAGGCAAGAAGTCATTTGTCTCTTATTAAAAAGACAGCTATAGATAAAATAATCACTTTAGCCACAATTCTTAATAAAATTTGGAATAAAAGACATTATAAATCCAGTTTAACCCCACCAAACACTATACCCCTACATACCCTACCTACAAGATATAGTTCCTCATGGGACTTTGTCTCCACTATCTTTTCCCAGTGAAAGAAACCTGAGTTCCTTAAAAAAAATAACTGATTTCAGGATTAGGGTAGAGTGGATGCAAGATAAACCCAGAACATCTTATTATTCCAGAAAGTAAGAAAGTGCTCCCCAAAATGATGGGGATATGTCACAAGAACACAAAATATTCCTATGGGTCTAATCTGACGTAATGGGACACCAAAATAATTAAAGACAGTAAAAATCTCCAGACCACTAAAACACAGAATTACTTAGCCCAGAGAAATAATAAATAAATAAACATGCAAGTAGAGCTAAAAGCTGAAGCTTGTTAGCTGAAGCTTGTTGCTGAAGCTGAAATGCTGAGCCTTAATTGGTAACTGTGGAGGGAGAGGGAGAAGTCAAAAATCATCAATACATGCCAAATTTTCAGAGGAAATTTTCATGAGTAGTAAAATATTCTCATGCTCTCCCCAGATATCTTATTAGTTATAAAGGGGGGAGGGGAAGGTAAGAAGAGAATATTATAGAGATAAACTGAGGAAGCCTTGACCAGGTGATTAAAAAATAGTATCAACAGATGGATACTATGTGTCTCTAGAATAAAGCACACATCACTTTCTGCCAGGAGTCTCCGCCAGCCATGAGGGACCATGGAGGATGCTTTTGGAGAATACTGAACAAACCCACACTGAGAAACATTCTTTTTATAAAAGAGACTGCCGCCATCAGTATGTCGAATATGAAAAGACAAAAACATGTTCTGGAAAAGTCCCAGTTTAAATTAGACTAGAGATTGTGTTCCTATAGAGGATATTATTGGGTCAACTGACAAAATTGAAATATAGATGATGGATTAGATAAAATACTACAGCAGTACAAAATTTAGTTATATTGACAACTATACTGTAGTTAAAAGGATATCCTTATTCTCTGGGAGAAAATAATTGAAGATTTTAGGATCATAATGAATGCACATACTCACAAACTTCACAGAGCAAAAACAAGAAAAAAAATTAAGAAGATAGAGAGTGATGAAAAGAATGATAAAGTAAATGGAACAAAATGTTAACAATAGATTATTAGATAACAACCTATTGTTTTATTTAGTGATGGGTACCGGGCACAAAGGTGTTCTTCCTACTAGTCTTACTCTTCTAGTAACTCTTAGTCAAACATTTCTATACGTTTGAAATGTTTCAAATAACATGTTTTACAACTTCTCTATTTCCCTTAAATGTATTGTACACTTTAGTGGCTATGTCATGACCAATACTTTCTGAAAAACTCAAACTGGCCCATGGATAAATAAGGAAACTTCACGATGCTTTTAAGCAAACTTCAACTGGAAACAAACAAAAATAAATAAAATTGGGAGCTAAATTAACACTTGAAAAACAAACCACTGATCTCATTAGATCAGGGGAGAAAAGCTGAAGCAAAACATATACATGTAAATGTAAAATTAACACAAAGCATACAAAATTGTAAATATCTCTCAGACAAAAATTGCATTTCTTTGCCACATGTTTTAGAACATGAAAGCACTATATTCCTGCTTAAATATTCAAGGTTCCTTTAGAAGTCTGTAATAAAATATCATCAAACTTTTTCAGATAAATGTCAGCATTTGGCCACTGTCACAACTGAAAGTATCCTCCAAGGAACTAGGAAGTGTCTGTCTCCAAACAACATCTTTCTAACCTTATAACTGCACCCCCAAAAGCCTTTCTAGTTCCATGCCTCCCAACAATTTTTATCAGTACAATACACATTCAATAATTTAAAATGCAAAATCCTCTTTATTACAATGTGAAGCTTATACCAATGGAGAGATAAACATTGTGAAGGCAGGTAACTACAGACCTACAGAACCCTGCAGCATTTTTTTTTAAAGATTTATTTATTTGGGCTCCCCCTGGTGGTGCAGCGGGTTAAAACGCAGCGCAAAGAAGCTTAAGCCACTTCCACATGAGTT
>NW_004567115.1:35702985-35709572 GCF_000260355.1 Condylura cristata | reverse complement strand
AGTGGCAGAGTGGGGAGCAGAACAGGCAGATCGACGAAGTCCACTGCTGAGGGGAGCAGCCGGCGGGTCGGGAGAGGTCTGCCGCGCCATGTGGGTCACCACCGGGGTGGACAGAATTCATGCTGAACTGGCTTTAGCTTCTTAGTGCTGTGGTTTAACCTGCTGCGCCACCACGGAGGGCCCACCCTGCAGCATTCTTACCTGAAGACACAGCTGCTAGCTTGATTCACTCTTACATGCAGGGCATGTTCCATATACATGGAACCCTCTAGCTACAGAAGAGGACACCCCTCAGGATGGAAGCCATCCTGAAATCATTGTCATGATTCTGTAGGTTGCTGGGTTCAGCTATGTGGTTTTCTACTCCATGTGCTACTAGCTGAGCCTGGAGACATGTGGAACTCAGAGCTAGATTTGCCAAAGTGACTCATCCAAGAGGGCCGTAGTGTTGGCTAGTGGCTCAGTTCAGTTGGGACATTCACCAAGAGCACTTTGATCCTCTTCCACACAGCCTTTCCGTGAGATTTGGGCTTTTCACACTATAGCAACTGGCTTCTAAGGGGGTAGTGAAAGGGAGGGTGTCCCAAGAGTAAGCAGAAGCTTGCAAACACCTAGGTTCCAAGTTCCATGTCATTTTCACCACATTTTACCAGTCAAGGCAGTCACAAGACCAGCTTAGATCTAGCTACTGATATGAAAAGCAGCAAGAACACACAGAGAAAGGATGTTGGGGAGCATCTTGGGAAATGAGCCAACGCACTGTGCAGCTCACACCTGGCAGCCCTGCTCACACCCACTCCCTCGAGTTCTCTGTACTTTCTTGCTAGGTTCACTGCTGATTCAGGTTCAATTCAAAGTCTGCCAAATCACCTGATCCTTGAGTTCAACTTTCTGGCAATCAAGATTCTGACTAAAGAAGAGTCCTAGTCTACTTATTCACATTCAAATGCATGTTTGAAAAAAGTAATTCTCTCTGGAAAACTTAACATTTTTGTTGTCCTAATACTGGCCTTATCTTCGCCCCACCCCCACCCTTCTCATGTGCCAGTCATTATAAATTAATATGTCAAAACTTACATTTATATAGCACTATATCACATCCATAACATATTTTTTGCCTTCAATGAAAGAACTATACTTCAAAGGCAGACATCATTAGTAAATGATGGAATTTCATTACACGACTAAAATGACTTTTTGCCAGTAAAAATCAAACACTCACTAGCGATACTTCAGAGCTGGGTTTAACCTCTTATAAAATACAAAAGATAAGGTGGAAAAGGAAGAAGAAAAGATGTTTTTAATCCGTGTTAAATCTATTCCCACTGCAAGTAAATCACTTTTCTTTAGATTTACAAGTGTTTTTCTATAAATGCATGACACTGTCTTTGAATAACTGCTTTCTAGGTAATAGCTCTGACTGTGTTTTATTAGGGAGGAAACAGACCCACAGCAAATAGATTCACTTGTAGATAGTAGTTGTTCTCAGCACGAGTCAAGGAGAACATGGCTCAGTGTAAGGTCAGAACTGCATACGTGTAACAGTGAACCAGCAAGCCAGGCCTGTCCTAGATGACATTCCAAGAAGAATACTCCACAAAGCAGCATTCTGCTCAGTTAGGAAAATGATCCTCCAATATGACTATGCCAGTTACTCAGAGTGTGCAGAGGCTTGGAGAAAATTCTGATGCCATCTACTACTTGAAGCAACATCTGTCTATGACCACCAGACACAAAAAGCTGTAGAGGATGATTTAAAATCCCAGAGTTAAAAGAAAAGCAATTGTAGCAGGGTTTTCTATAGAGGCCAAATGTAGTATGAGTTATAGGAGAGAAGAAATGCATATATATGTATATGTGTGTGTAAATATATATAAACATTTACATATGTGTGAAGTTCGAAGACATGAGTAGACGTATAATTAACATATTCCTATAATTTTTAACAGCTTAACAGGATATTAAATATGTGTTAAATATTTTGTTTCATTTAATGCTCATATATCTCACTCTTTAAAATAAGCCCAACTGTGTATTAATTTTATTTTAAAACTATTTTCATATTGCCTTCATGCAGCTTTAAGGACACATCAACACAGGAAGTATTATCTTCTTAGTAGAATCAAGCCTCTATCTTCCTACCCAAAGGAATATACAGATGCAATGCAATTCCTATCAAAATTCGTATGATATATTCAGACATAATTGAAATTCATAGGAAATCAAAAAAAGACCCCAAATGAACAAAGTGATCCTCACAAAAAGGGGAAGATTGCTGGTATCACACTTCCCCCTCTCAAACTATACTACAAAACCATAATTATTAAAACAGCATGACTAGACCAGAAATAGACACACAGGTCAATGGAAAAGAGAGCACAGAGATAAATAAGCACCTATGCTGACAGTTAATCTATGACAAAGAATCTAGGAATATACACTAAAGAAAGTTTCTTCAATAAGGGGTGCTGGAAAATTGGACAGCCACATGTAAATGAAATTAGATCACTATCTCATACCACACATGAAAACAAGCTCAGAATGGGTAAAAGACTTGGATATCAGACCTGAAACCATAAAATATGTAGAATATAGGCAAAACACTTCACAAAATATGCTTCAAGAACATCTTTGTGGAGTCATCTCCAGCAACAAAGTATAAGCAAATGGGACTGCATATAAAATTTAAAAGTTTCTGCAGAGCAGGCAGAACTGTAATCAAAACAAAAAAAAATCACACTGAATGGGAAAAAATATTTGCTCAGCTACATCTGACAAGGGGCAATATCAAATATTTACAAAAACTCATACACCTCTACAGAAAGAAACTAGTAACCTCATTTTAAAAATGGGCAGAAGAACTAAATAGGCACTCTCCAAAGAAGGCAGTCTCATGGCCAACAGACAAAAAAAAAAAATTCATCATCACTTACCATCAGAGAAATGTATATCAAAACCACAATAAGATACCATCTCCTGCCTGTGAGAATGGCCCACATCAAAGGATCAAAAGAAACAATACTCATGAGAATGTTCAGAAAAAGGAATATTACTACACTGCTGGTAGAAATGTAAACTAACCTAACCCCTATAAAAACAGTATGGAAGTTTCTCAAAAAACTTCAAATGGACCTGCCATATAACCCAGCAATTCCACTCCTTGGTATCTACCCAAAGAACACAAAAACACTACACTTGAAAGGAAACACACTTCTAAGTTCACTACAGCACTGTTTACAATAGCCAGGATATAGAAACAGTCTAAATGTCTCCAAAACAGATGAATGAATTACAAAGATGTGGATGGTGTATGAGTCAATACATATTTATATATATATATATAATATGTGTGTATGTATATTTATTATATACATATATGTGTGTATATATACACACATATATGTATTATGTATATATACACACACACACATATATATAAGTCATAAGAAAATAAAAATCTGTATGTCAATATTTAGATATTTCTGTTACCAAGGTTCACTACCGCAAGTAAATGGAAAATTTTCTGATTCATCAAATAATCATAATAGTAATAATAATGAAAGTATGATATAAAAGAAAAAGAATCAGGGCTCTAAAATTAGTTGCTATTAGAACTTTCCCTTAGGACTTAGTTGAAGCAATTTCAACAAAAAGTGAATTTACACACATACTGAGTTTTTTTTCACTGTGTCTTCTAATATATTCAAAGCAAAATGCAAAAACACATCTTGGGACAAATTCAAATGTATTTGCCTCATGTGGATGCTATGAATTAGGCTTCCTCCTATATTGAAAGAAAATTATTCCATTTTAAGAAATAAATAGTATCTTTTAAAATGAATAATTTTTAAGTTATTCAAATTATTTAATTTAAACTAATAATCATAGAGAAGTATAAGGTGTTATCATTAGCATTAAGATCCTTTTGTGAAATAAGAGATGGCACAGGCAGAAAGAAAGAATTCCTGCTCCTGTCTCAGTGACAGCAATTACATTTGGTGATAAGATTAAATGAGGTAACTTAATCATTAATTTTATTAAAAATGCTGGTGTCACAATCTGGATAATGTATTTTTAGAGGGGATAATGCACTTTTAATTTCTAAATTAATCTTTACAAAGAACCAGGAGCCCCCTGTGGTGTGCAACTTGGATTTATAGTAATGATCTAAAGGACAGCTGCCACCCAGCCAAATGTAGGGGTGCTTAGAGAAGGAAAGGAGTCTGAGATTATCAGGAGGCATATCTCCAGGGTGCCAAAATTGATTAATTGTGCTTGAATCAAGGCAATCTGAATATGCCAGCAGGATCCAAAACTGCTTTAAAATACGGTCTCACTGAAACAATCCCACTTTGCCTGCAAGGTGGAAAAGAATTCATCAAGTGTATGTTGTAGCAGCCACGCTGGGTGAAGACAGAACTGTGAGCTCTGTTATCTCATGGCCTTCACATCTATGTCTGCAAGCCCAACTTCTATGTCCACTTCTCACTCCCTATTGTTTAAAAGCAGGGGAGCATCTTTGGGAGAAGTAGTAAAACTATGAGAACAAACTGGAAGAAATGTTTTGGATAAAATGCTGGTAACATTTAAAGCAAATTGCTCTAGTATAAACTCAGCCCTGTACCAGCAGCATCTCATAGATCACAGAGGAGATGGTCGGTGAAGTTGATGGGATATTGATCCCAACAAGAAAATAAGGAGCCATAAAACAAAAGATGATTAACATGAAATCGTTGACTGAAGCAAAGTCTTAATAGACTGGGAGTTGTTAAATAAAACAGAGTGGGTAAATGGACTGAGCTCTCAGATTGCTTACAATGAAATTCCTTTTCACTAGATATTAAAATTCTCCTGTGTGTTTTTACTTTTCCTGCATTTTATCAATCCATATTCACCCAGAGCAAAACATCTGAAATTAACATGTGAGGAGAGATATCCAAATCTGGGACACATCTCCGTCAGAGAGAAGGCAACTCTTAACGAGCAACAAAAATCAGGCCTTAAAAACCTATAAACACCATCAGAAAATACAGCTTTATTTTTAATTTCTTTCATTTCACCAAGTACGTTCCTATACCATATGCAACTTTCTTTATAAATGTTGCCGCAATGCAGTTTTATAGGATGATTTGTTGCTTAAAATATGCGGTACTCAACAAAAATATATTTCTAAAATATTCTTCAAGTAAATTTCCAGGGCCAAGTAAGTAGTTTTTCTGCCAGTCACTCTACAAAGGAAACACATTCCCACTGCTTCTACCTCTCCTGATACACACACAGACATAGACTCAGAGAGCCACTGCAATGCCTGCTAAGATATCATTACAGAAAAAGCTTCCTTTGCCCGGAAAACCAGGCATTACTGAAGCATTAGTCACTTCACTCCATTTAAAAAAAAAAAAAAAAGAAGAAGAAGAAGCAGCAGCAATTTTTCTGAATCAGTGTCAAAGCTATTAGGGGAGTAATTACAGAGCTCACTGTGTCTGGTCAACCACTGGAGATCCAGGGGTTAAGGGACAACTTTAGCTCTCCAGGTACCAGCTTTCAAAGGCAGAAATGCTGATCTCCACTGAGCAAGTTCAAGTTACTGCTGATGGAAGGACTTTTTTTTTTTCCAGAAGACCACAAAGGCCCAGTGGGCACTGAGATAAAAAGTAAAAACATGAGAATATTAAAACAAGATTTGCATGGAAGCTCCTGCCTTGGCAGAACTTCAATTGAACTACTGACAAAAATTAAATAACCTTTATAAGTCTGCTAACAATTCCATACTATGCAAAATATCAGCGACTGAAAACACTTGGAAATTAGCAAGATTTGATTAAAAGACTAATTACATGAGATAAGTCGATCCAAGCACAGTATAATTTGTCCCAAATTTTCTTTAACCCATTTCATCTAAATTTTCCCTTTGTACTAAGTGGCTGAAAAAGTGACCCCAAGGGTCATTTTTTGTTCTCTGACTTAATTTTTAATTTAGGGTTGCCAGGTGTAACAAATAAAGATACAGGATGACTAGGTAAACTCGAATTTCAAAAAACAATAATGTTTTAGTATCAGCATATGCCATGCAATATTTGGTAAATATTTATATTTAAAGATCATCGTTTACCCAAAATTCAAATTTAATTGGTTTTCTGTACTTTATCGGGTAACCTTACTCTAATTAAACACTCCCTGACAATTTACATTTGTATGTGAAAACTTACTCTATCATTAAGGAAATAAGACAGCTGTGGAGGGTAGAAGTTCTGGAGAAGTCCCTATTTCTGAATGAGAAACTGTGCCGTGAAAGCCCTTCATACCAGCATACTGGGTAACACTAGGAGTTCTCAATGGGTCGTGCAGGGAAGTGGGAAGGAAGAATGAGAATCACTGAAGCTTCTTCTTCCTTCAGACTGAAACTACCACACAAATATTATGTGTACTTCTCCATTTGCATTTTCATTATAGAGGCAGCGGTAATAAGCACACACTCTGGAGTGAAAGGTGACCTAAGTTTTAACTGTGCTCTGCCACTTAGTAGCTGTTTGATCCCACACCAGATACTTAACTCCCCTCGGCAGAACTGGGATGCAGGCCAGAGG
>NW_004567115.1:35701283-35702874 GCF_000260355.1 Condylura cristata | reverse complement strand
CCATGTGGTCACCTCCGGGGCAGGCGGGAATCGAGCTCCTGTGGAAGTGGCTTTAGCTTCTTAGGGATGTGCTTTAACCCGCTGCGCCACCCAACCTACGTTTTTTAAAACTGAGTGAAACACAGTGCCCAGGTGGGAAGCAGGTCAGTAGGGGTTCCCAACCTTGTGCTCACAATTACAAGGCACCACTCAGGATGCACCAACCTTTTTGGTTTACTAACCAAAAGGGGATCAGGAAAAAGAAAGCGTTCAAGACCACAAATGCCCAGATGTCTCACCCCAGGTAATACCTGCTGTACCCGGTGTCCGCTCATGCAAGATGGCGCCATCCCTTCCAGGAAGCCTAGAGCAGGCCGCCTGCCTGCCAGCGTTGGACCAAGATTCCACTCACGGTGACAGCAGGAGGTGTAGCCTGCTGAAAGGGCACCAGAGCAGCCCAGCCCCGGTTCGAAGGCCGGACTGCGACGCGAGAGTCCACAGCCCCAGGAGGCAGTGCGCAGGATCGGAAGTGGTCGCCTGTTCTCAGAGGGAGCTGGACCAGGGTCAGCAGGGCCGACCTGCCAGGATCTAGACACTAGTCTTACGGCCGTTGGTGTAGCCTTTTAGAAACAACAGCACAGACCAAGGGCGGGCCAGTGGTGCCCTTCGGCAGGATGACAGGAGTGGCGAGAGTCGGGGCAGGAACAGACAGGAGGCTGCAGTTTAAAGCGGAGATTAGACTTAGCGGTCCGCGCAGGTGAAATTCTTCACCGCAGGTCCAGAAAAGTCTTCCCGACGAGGCTGAGTCCCAAGGCCCAAATGAATCCTAACCCTCTGGAACCTCGGCTTCTACTGCCTGCCTTTCAAACTGATGGGCCGGTTTACCTTCCTCGGTGTTTGGTGCCGGTTAAGCAGCCCGCAGATGGGCCCGTTTTCAATTCCAGCACCAGAGCAAAAGGGAAACTCTGGCCTGCACAGAGACCTGACCCACGTGAGGTCTGGGCAGGCGCGTTGGCTGTGCGCTCAGCTGCAAAAGCCGGGCCACTGCCCCGGAGCCGGCCCTGACTGCAGGCAGTAGGTGCCCCAGGCCCTCAACGCATTCATGCCTCGCCCTACCTGCAGCTCCTGTTTTATTTTCACATTTAAAGTGTACACTGATGTAAAATATATATATAAATAATTTTTTAATAATAAAATATAAATACATACTGATGTCACTGTTTTAAAAAAAAATGCACGCAGCAAGGTGGCAGGGTGTTGTACAATCATGCCGGATGGGGTACGGGGTAGGGTCATTGTCAGTTCTCCCTGCCTTTGAGAAAAGAACTTAAACAGCCTTCAGAGGATTTTAAGGTCTCGTGTGCTGAAATGGGGCATTACACAGAGACAGGCAGAGAGCACCAAAAGGCTCCAATACTGACTGGCAGAACCACTAAGCCACTGCCAAGCCCCTTGACACTCTCAAGTAGCCACAGTCATACAACTGATAACGTTGTTGTCAGTGTAAGGTGCATCTGTTGTTTGTTAGTTGTAGAAAATGTGGAAAACCCGGCATTTCAAGGTACAGGGCAAAAAATAACCTGATTTTAACTCCTTTTCCTTTTTTTTTTTT
>NW_004567115.1:35688758-35700798 GCF_000260355.1 Condylura cristata | reverse complement strand
CTTTAACCCGCTGGGCCACCAGGGAGGGCCCGGGGCCCTCCTTTTTTAAGCCATTAGAACAATGCCTAATATACAGTAAACTCTTGCTAGCTACTTGAATGTTAGTATTCTTATCATAGTTGTGTAAATTGTCTTTACCTTTTCCCACTGACCCAAGATAAAGTTCTCTGGTGATAGTCACAAAATATCTGTAAACTGGGTTAACTATAGAGTTTGCTGGGGGGATGCACATAAGAAGAGCCAGCAGCAGTGTGATCTGCAGGATATCTGAGTCTGCATGAACAGTGACTGTGAGCGTCCAGAGCCCCAGGAAAGGAGCTCCTTTCAGAGCCATTTCTCCTTCCTTACTCGTCTTCGTAGAAGCAATCCAGGCTGAATTCCTTCCACTCTCCAATGGACAGAAGCAATGAGTCCCTATGGTTTCCAAGAACAGAGCACCTTTTGTAATTCTTCTCCAGGATTTTCTCTGTGTGGTCAGCAACAATTCTTTCAGCACAACTTCCCTGCAAATTCTACATGGTTCCCTGCAGTCTGGTTCTGCTCTGAAAGCTGACATTCCCCCACATTAGATCTACCTGTTTCTGTTTCTCCACATAAATATAACAGAACAGCCACCGCCCCCTCTCTCCCACCTGAAGCAGCTGTGTAGCTGACAGGAGGGGTCGCTGGTGACTCCTAGACAGTCAGTCTGAGTGGGCGAGCCCCTTTGATCACAGGCCCTGAGGCCTACATAGCATTTTCAGGTTTATTGCCTTATTAGAGGAAATAGGACAGCTGCTTCCCTGGGAAAAAAAAATGATGGGAAGCCCAATTTGTGAAATGTGTTTTATTTCAAAATCTGTGACTTAGAGGCAAGAAGTTAGCAGAAGCAACTTACAACACAATTTCAAACTCACCCCAAATCTGGAGTTTCTTTTAAGTATGCCTACCTTTCGAGCACGCTTGATGAAGTGAAGTAGTACTTGCAAAATTCTTTGCTGCCTACGGAGTTGGCAGATGCCAGTGCTATTAGATGCTGCATAGGCTGCGGGTGTTTTCCACCTTATGCCCTGACACCGCATGGAAATTTTGCACCTGATCACTTTGAAGCTCTTAACAGACACCTAGAATTATAGCATTGAATAACAGGTAGACAAATGCACGGTGCACAGCCTCTTCAGTTGTCTAACAGAAAGAGAAAATAATATTTTAGGACTGGAGATTCTGCTTTTTCAAAAGCCCTCCCATCTGCCCAACTAATAAGTGACAAACACCCCAGGTGAACCAGTTGTGTATCCCTTGTTTGCACTGCACTCGTTAGACATAATACTGAGACCTTAACCCCTGTGCCACCGGGGAGGTCCAACTGTCAATTTTTTTTTGTTTATTATCATTAAAAACCAAGGCTTTTCTATATAAAATCATTTCAGAATGCTACGAAGTCAATCAATAAATGTTTGAGTTTCTCCAGTTCGCTAGCACAGTGCCAGGCAGTAGCTGTAAGCTAGAAAAAAAAGGGGTTTGGGGCTCCTGTGATGTGAAATTTATAGTCTAAATATCTGAATTATTAGATTGTCCATATGTATGACCAAACTAAAGCACAGGCAGCTTCTTTGATTTTTATGTAACTGAGATTCAAAAATGCTTAATATTTAAGATTATTTTCCTATAACTTCCTTATATTTAGATATCATACTGTAACAGGGTGGTCTCTAGGAAAAGGGGAAGTTCGAGTTTCCCTGCCCCACCCAGGAGGGTGGAGCTGAGCAGAGAAAGAGAAGGAATATGAAGAGGAAGAAAGCAGGATGGAGAGCCAGGAGACCTAAGGAAGCCACGTGGAGCAGCAAGCATGTGATGAAGAAACTGCTTGTTTCTTGGCCCTGGACTGGTTGAAATAGATGTGGGTGAGAGACCCATGGAGAGGTTGACTATGGCAATGTCTATCTTGATTTTGATTGTGCTCTTTTCCACCCAGACTTGTCTGGCCATTTCTGACCCTTTTCTAAAGGACCTGGCCAGAAGGTGGGTTTTCAGGCCTTGCTTTGGGCCAATCCCTTTTGTGTTGACTTTTGCCCACGAGGGGATGGGTAACTTCAGGTGTTTGATTTAGAAATTATATTCTTTGTCTTCTGTGTTGTATACTCACTGTATTAAAGTTCCTTTTCATTAAAATCTTTTGTCTTGATGCAGCAGATGACAGAACCTATTTAGAGCAGGGAGATTTGGGGGTTCAGTGGTGCCCCTCTCCCTGCCCTGTAACAATAACTCTTACATCAATATCTGAAATTTAAAAGAGCACTTTTGGCCCTCCCTGGTGGCACAACGAGTTAAAGTGCAGCACTACAAAGCTAGCTGCAGATGCTTCAGTGCAAGTTCAAGCCCCGGCCAGGGAGCTGACCCACATGGCACGGCAGATCTCTCCTGACCTGCCCTCCACTCCCCTCAGCAGTGCATTTCATCGATCTGCCTCAAAGAACAGGATGACTCTCTTGTTGGAGCTAATGCAGCCAGTGACTAAGTCAAAACTCCTAAGACCCATCAGAGCTCTGGAGTGATCATGTGTGTTGCAATGAGCAGTAATGTTTTGAAAAGATTTTTTTCTTAATTCAGTAAACCATGTTGTAAAGAGATGTTTTGTGTTCAGGCTTTATTTTTCCATTCATAGAACACAAGCACTAGCATAATCCTTAAGGGTCATCCATTAGCAAAAAGAATACACCACTTTGAGGACCCTCCCCATTGGCTCAATGGGTTAAAAGCACAGTACTGTGAGGCTGTCATAAGCTACTGGAGTGCGAGTTCCATCCCAGGGAGATGGCCCATGTGGCATGGCAGGCCTCTCCTGGCCTACTCCTGGCCTACTGCTCCAGTCAGCAGTGTATTTTGCTATATCTGCCTGTTCTGCTCCCCACTCTGTCTCTGATGAGTCCTCTCATAGCCCACACACACCTGTGGACTGTACTCCAGTTGTTATATGCATAAATAAATAAATCTTAAAAAAATACAACTCTTTGAAAGCTCAGATGTTGATGAGCATTTCTTAGCAATGAAATATTGTTTAATGTAGGTGTACACATTGTTTTTTAGACAGAATGCTACTGCACAGACTGCTATATAATGTAAGTATAACTTTTCAATGCACTGGGAAACCAAGACATTCATGTAGCTTGTTTTATTCACCTAATTGCAGTAATAGTCACATAAGTGCTATGGCCTTGAACTGAACCCACAATATTTCCAGGTATACCTGTACTTCAGAGGCTCCCTGTAGTTTACTTCTCTTAAAAAAAAAAAAAAATTGGTCCACCCAGTTTACTAGACTTTAGCTCTATAGCTTAATTCAAAATAAGTAAGCCACATCTGAGACTCTCAGCAGTGACCACAATGCATCAAGATACAAAAATGCTGTCAGTTGGGTCACCTGATTTAACCTAGAAGGGAAAATAGGGAGGGTGGGCCCGGGAGGGTGGGCTCTTTGGTTTTTTTAATCATACATTTAAACATTCAATCATTTATCAGAAAATATTTAAGTCCCTAGCATATGCCAGGCACTGTGTTGGATTCTAGGAATACAACCTCCAACAAGACACAGGCGCTCGGCCCTCCCTGGTGGCGCAGCGGGTTAAAGCACTGCACTAAGAAGCTAAAGCCACTTCGGCATGAGTTCGATCCCCGCCTGCCCCGGAGGTGACCTCATGGCGTGGCAGACCTGCCCGCTGCTCCCCTTAGCAGTGTACTTCGTTGATCTGCCTGTTCTGCTCTCTACTCTATGGTGAAGCCTCTCACTGCCCCTGAGCCTCTGGCCTGTACCCCAGCTCTGTATGCACAAATAAATAAATTAAAAAAAAAAAAAAGACATAGGTGCTCAGGGTGACTTATTCTTTGCACCATCAATAATGGTAAGAGCTGGATGGAGTAGACATGTTGTACATTGCTAATACATTCAACTGATCAGTCTGAAACCAGCAGAGAGGCTAATTGCTAAGCTGATGCTTCATTACTGACCTGATACAGAGACCTGATACAGAGTACCTATGAGGCATCAGATTCCACATTCCATGTGGTCATGGAATGATCTGAAGGATAGCAAAAATGTTCTAAAACCAGCTAGCAGGCAAATCCCAGCTCCTGCCCCAGCTGCCTAGAGGTATCCTGCTGTATTGCCCAACATTTGGCCTCCATTAGCAACCTCCAGCCCACACACCCACCTGCTTCATCTACTCAGCCCCCTGCAAATCAGAGAACTGCTGTTCTCACTCAGTCTCCTTAAGCCAGTTCCAACTTTTATGCCTTTGTCTCCAGGATCAACCACATGAAATTGCTAAATAGGCACCATGGATTATATCAGTAGGTTTCTCTTTATCAGCCTGCCTACCCAGGTCCTGCTTCTTCTCACTCCCCCAGATTGGCTGCCCAGGGGCCCAGATATCTGGAGTCTGAGCTCTCACCTTTTGTTAATTTTAATCTCTTTCCCTCATCCATTTCCTTCCTTCTTTCATTCCCTCTGAAACTTGCCCAAGGTAACAACCAGTTATTTGAAACGGGATTAAGGAATTATGCTTGACATCTTCAGGCCACATTTGCATTTGGCAAGTGCATCTTCAGTGAGCAAGCAAGCTTTATGCAGTGTTTGCCTGTTTCAGCAAACCACAGGCAAAGAGAATTGTGTACAAGGAGTAGAAAGCAGTAGTCAGTGGGGCAGAGGCAGCAGGGTTTGCAAGTAAGGGTACCGGCTCTAGAATCACGTGATACGGGTTTGAATCTCTGCTCCACTGCTTACCAGATTTGCCTGTACATAACTTCTCTGGGCTCAAATTTTTCCTTTGAAGGGGAAACCTTCACATCTATCTCAAGGGGTGGTTGAATATCAATATGTGTGCCTGGGACATACTGAGAATGGAATAAATGTCAGCTATGTTACTTTAGCAAGACTGACTGTATAATTTATGGCACCTGATGCAAAAAGGAAAATTGAAGGTCCTTGTTGAAAAATTATTGAGAATTTCAAGATCAGAATAGCAGACCTTTAAATCAAGTGCAGGGTCCTTCTAAGCATAGTACCCTGTGGAAGTTTCAGGTCATACAACCACACACCTGACTTTCTGGTTTTGAAAGTCATGACCTTGGCACGTTGGGTATTTAGGGTGATTGTTGAGAAAAGTCCCTAGAAACTCAATGTTTGCTGAAACAGCAGAGAATATATTGGCAAGAAATATAGCTAGCTCTTACCAAGATCATAACTAAACTATATTAATATTGCATAAATTCCCAAAGTAGGTTTGGCACTTGGTGATGGAAGATCTGAACAAAAATAATTTCTACTAATATTTTCATTGAAAGTTTCTTCAGTGGCAGGCCCTCCCTGGTGGTGCATTGGGTTAAAGCACAGCACTATGAAACTACTGTAGCACTACAGCACAAGTTCATTCGATCAGCACGAGCTCATTCGATTCCCAGCCCTAGAGGTGACCCACATGGTGTGGCAGACCTTTCCTGACCCACCCACTACTCCCCTCAACAGTGTACTTCAGTAGATCCACCTGTTCTGTTCCCCACTCTGTCTTTGGTGAGTCTTCTCCCTCTCCCTCCCCCCCCCCAGCAGTCTGGCCTATACCTCAGTTCTCTATGCATAAATAAATCAATTGTTAAAAAAAATTTCTTCAATTTGGCAAAATCTTAAAATAAACACATGTTGATCATTTAAACTAGCCAACAAAAGTTTTTGCTAAGTAAAAGGAACACTGGAAAAACAAAGTGTGGTATAAGTAGCTTGAATTTCTTCTGAGATTAACAAATAAAAAAAGGTGCAGCTCTTTAAATGCATTTATTTTTAAAGCCACAGCCTTTGCTTTTTAATTTTGTGGTTTAAATTGCCTGTCAAACATAAGAAAATAGAGCCCCAAACCAGAGCTGAATAAACCAGTTTTACTTTCACATGCAATTATAGTTTTTTAATCTTTTTCACCAGTTCATTTTCAACATTTTTTTTTATTTTATCACTTGTGATCAGTTCGCAGTAGTTTACTATACAAATGCTATCAAATGCCTTGCATTTATTTTAAAGATCTAAATTCAGATGAAATAAGACTATTTGATCAATGCAAATAGCATCCTTTATCCACTCCCAGATCCCCAGTTATAAATCACGATATGACAGTATCTATGTGGAGGCTGAATCACCATTACTAGTAGCACATCGCAAAATCGTCATAAATCATGCTCTTTTTTCCTTTTTCTTCAACTTCACAGCTCAGTGAAAACTCATTCATTTTCCAAACTCATCATTTCCAGCAGTGTTCATTTTCAGCTTTAATTTCCTGGCCAATACATTCATTCAGAGGCCTTTGGGGGAGGTGGTATTTGTCTGAATACACCGCTTTAGAGCCAGAAAATTTTTAGAGCTCATCTCATCTGCAATAGAACCTCTGGATAAAGGTTAATATATCCTTATATATTCCTACATTCCAAATATCTTCCTTCTCCATGAGCTTAAAATCATATCAAAATACTTTCAGGTCACATGAGCTTTGGCTCTGTGTCATGGCCCTTAGTGCTCTCCTAGTTGGCTGAAAGTGAAAGTGTTCTATTAATTTTTAGAAAGAGTTCTATTAATTTTAAAACCCAAAAATAAAAGTGGACTACTTTAAAAAAAATTTTTTTTAGTATAACCTACAATTTCCAAAAAGAAAAAAAAAACCTACATTTTTAAAAAATCTACTTCTGGGAGCAAGTTAAAATTTAATTTCAAAACAAATGTTTAATATAATTAGCTCAGAAATTTAATGCCCCGTGGTCTTGAAAAATCCCTTTAGCAAGCTGTTTTTATGAATAGACTATTTTGATTATCATTAGGAGAAAAACACACATTTAACTTCCTGCGCACTGTTCTCTTGGGAGAATAACGGTGATGAGGAGATGGTTTTTTAAAACTTCCTGTCTGCCCTGCAATTTCCTTGATTTTTCCACATAACTGAATTGTGGGGGTAGAGCGAGGGCACAGGGTCCTGAGGGAAATTGAGAGCCACCCTATATTAGTCATAACTGTCCCCACGCTCTCTCATGCAGTGTGTCACAGTGGCTGTGCAAGGATTGTTATCCATGAATTCCAGTGAGTGTCACACCTAACCTCAACGTGAATGACGATGCACAGCCATGAGTGGAGACACAGGACTCTGGGGAGGGGTGGCCAAGTGAGGAACTCGGGAACAGGTTTCCAAAAATCTCACTTCTCCAAATATGTCAGAAGGACATAAGAAGAAGAGAAAAGTCAGGTTTTAGATTAGAGTTCTTGCCTGGACACTTCACATACTACGGACATGCCGAGACGAGGGCATGTCTTACTTACCCTTAAGTCCTAACAGGGAGGCATGTGACTGGATCCTGTAACTTCAGGTGAAGGAGATCAACGCATCTTGTCAAAAACAGAAGCTGAGAAGAGTGCCTGGTGGAATAAAACCCTGAAGAGGGAGATTTTATCTAGTAAGAGAAGATATGGAGTCAGGTCGAGGTGGAAATGACAGTGGGAGGATTGCTGGGGCCTGGAAGGTTGGTATCGTGACATGGAAAAAAGAGTAGATTAGCAGGATTACTGGAAAAGCACAAAGATTTGTTTCTACTTTGCAGTTTTTAACCAGGACTCTCCCCAAAACAAATCCAAAGAAGCTAATTCAGAAAGAGTACTAGTTGCTTTAAATGTTACCATGAAATGATGGGACATTAGAAATCGAGATGGTGCAATTATAGGAATATCTAATGATTATAGATGGGAAGTGCTAGAAGATTTTCTGGCGGGGAATCCTTTTTAAGTTCAGAGCTGACCTTGACCTTTGAATTTCTCACTCCAATCCATAAGCTCAGCAGCAGAGACACTGTCAGAGACTATTTAGAGAAGAGAACAAACAGATGGTTTTGTCAAAGTATTTTCAAGAGAATATAATCAACGGGTATTTTGCATGATGCATTGAATGATCTCACCCTCCTTAAAACTATTTGATAAAAGATAATTTTTTTATTCTGAGCAAAAAAAGCCAGACACAAATGAATACGTATTGTATAGTATCAATAATATGAAATTCAAGGAGAAGCAAGCTAATCTAACATGACAAAATAAATCAATGTTTGTTAGGGCTGGGGAGGAACTGATTGACAAGAGGGAACTTTGTAAAGTGACATAAATGTTCTACATCTTGGTTATGCAGATGCATGCATTTGTCAAAACACATTGAACTCTACCTTTAAAATGTATGTGTTTTATTGTATATAAATTATATATCCATTAAGGTGATAAAAAAAAAAAAGAAACTGCTTTTTAAAATATAAACTCTGAGACCTTTCAGAAAACCCTAAAATTCTCTATAATTGGTATTCAACATTAGGATACTGGCAGACAAGCAATCCTATATAGCTCAGCACAGCACAAACAGAAGGTCATCCAATAATACATAGTCTAGATGACATACTCTCCTTGCCAATTCTAGCTCTGATTTTCATGAATACTAAAAAAGGATTCAAAGTTAATACCATATCCATAACATACAGTGTATATATACACACACACAAAAACACACACATATACGTATTTGGTTTATCATGAATTTGTACTTATGTTTTCTATAGGAATAAATAAAATATACTTGTGTATTAGAGGGTACCTCATTCTATTTCAGCTAATCTTTTATTGTCATCCTAAATCTGGAGTAAGGACTCATACTATGAAATCTAGACCAGATGAACTCCACTGACAATAATAATAATGTTCTGGCCACCAGACTGTATAGACCTGACCAGCAGTCCTCTTACGACTCATGTCTCTAGCTGATGTCCTTGACTTCAGATAAGCCCAAAGCATCTTATACCAAATGGCACAATGAGGACTGATTTGTCTTTAGGTAGAGAAAAAAAGAGCATTTTTTTTTTCTTTGCCTTTAAATGGTCACATCAAGCCATGTTAAAGGCCATGGATCCCTGAACCTGGGCACAGGCAGCTTTCAGATTCTAATGTTGGTTCCACATTAACTAGAGACATTGCTTCCTGAAAATCAAGGAACCTCTTTAGACCTTACCTATAATATAAGGACAAGATGAACAAAATGTAAGGGAAGATCCATGCTACCTCTGAAATTGTATGATGTTATAAGTCAAGGTCGCCAGAGTCTCTCAAGTGTCATCTGACCTCCTCAAGTTCCTACAGATCCACAAGGGGTCAGGGCCCACTAGGTCAAATGGACTCTGTGTTACCAAATGTTCATTCACCATCAAACATTATATCTCTGAAGAAAAAGACACATCACACACCACACCTGCTTCTCTGGAAGGGGATCTGAAAGTGTACTTCTTACTACCATTTCTAGATTTCTAGATTTTTGACATGAACCAGCTAAAGATAGATATACACCTCTATTGTCTTTTAACAGCACATTTTCATGGTTTAACCCAAATTGTTTTTATCATTCCCACATTGAAAGCAGCTATTGATTGTGCTCAATGAAAGTTTAGAAGTTAATAATAAACCCAGAATTTGGAAAACGTGTAACACAGTTAGACCCATTTGTCCTACAGGCTTAATGGCTATACACAACATTCCTTAAGAAATAGATCATTTTTAGCCAAGTGGCATTTGCACAGGAGTCCTCTTATGTTTTGCTTAATTTCTGTAACAGTTCTAAAGTTTATGTACAAACTGAGTTACTTAAAGAGGGTTGTTCATTGGGAGTTAAAGTGGTTCTTTGTTCATGGTGCAGCAGAGACTGATAGTAGCTGTTCCTTCTATCGTGTTCTCTCAAATTTTTTGGTTCCCAAGGCTGTACTTACTTGTGACTTATTTCAGTTTATATAGTTGTGACCTCCATAATTTAACTGTTTCAGGGCACAAGTACAAAAGTCATTATCCTTTAAAAGATGAGCTCACAAGCTGCTCTAAAGGTTAGTAAGCTGGCTCTCTGCCAGTCCAGGGCAAGAGGCAAATTCCAGGCTGAGGGCCTGGCAAGCCACGTTCTAGAAAGAATTTTGAGAATTGTTTAAATATCTAAACAGTAGTTGTCATGCAACTGGTGAAAAAAACACTAATTGTACTAAGATATAACATATCAGTCCCAATATACAGTATTTCAAAGTGAGACTGAGTGAATAAAGTGTGGATGCTCTTTAATATGCTGACATTTATGATTAGCCTGTCAGAACATCTACGAAAGTAAAAATGATTGAAACAATTTACCTAATGCTCTCGCTTTAATTTTTTTAAAAAAAACTATTTGAAAAATTGGTATTGGTCTCTCTTTGTGTCTATCCATTGAATTACATGTCTTAAAATGTGTTTTCATTAATCCAAAAATATTTACCGCACGTGCTGATAACTAGGGAAATAGAGAAGAGAAAAATAAACATGCTTGCTGCCTATTGGAGCACACAGTCTAGTAGGGAAGAAAGAAATAATAAAAAATAATAATCATAGCAATAACATTCATCTTATAGTCACAGTCCCTGCTAGTAAGCAGAGAACATGCCTGAGAAGATACAACTAAGAGAAGCAGCTCAGATGGCTGATGGGAGAAAAATGTTATGGAAGAGGTCTTTGAGAAGTAAGCATTTCACAGGATGAGTAGCATTTATCCAAGCAAAATCTAGGTGAAAATGTCTCCTAGACGGCAAGATCAGCATATAGAAAATCCCTGAGTCGGACAAGAACTTCACGCGTTCAATGAGCCACAGGAAGGCCAGGGAAAGCAAGAGGCAACATGAAGCTACAAGTGTAAAGACCGAAAGACCTAAAAGGCAGAGCAAACCACATGTAGGATCTTTTTATTTTATCCTGATTAGAAAGGGAAGAGTATTTGTCCTGCAATGTCAACTAGTTTTTTTGTTTGTTTTCCCTTTCATTTCTGTAAACAACTTATTTTCCGTTTTCCCAGGGCTACTGTCCTAGTTTCACTACTCTATCTACTCACGAGTGTGTATGAGTTTCCTCGGGTGACCCTAACAAACCACCTATTAAAATAATAGGAATCTAATCTTTTACAGTTCTGGAAGTCAGAAGTCCAAAACTCAAGGAAATGGCATAGTGTTCCTACTTAAGGGCTCAGAGAGAGAAACTTGCTTGGTTTCACTTGACTTGTGGCAAAATAACTCCCGTCTCTGCTTTCAGCATCACATGACTTCTCTCTGAGTGCCTCTGTTCAAATTTCCCTCTATAAAAAAAAAATTATTTATTTGTTTATGCATAGAAGACATGGGGTATAGACCAGATTTGGTGGGAGGAAGGGTCCCGGGGAGAAGGGTGAGAGGATTCACCAGAGACAGAGTAGGGAGCAGAGCAGGCAGGTCTACGAAAACACTGCTGAGGGGGCAATGGGAGACAAAAGAGAGGTCTGCTGTGCCATATAGTTCAGCTCCCTGGCTGGGGATCTAACTCACGCTGCTGAAGTGATAGCGTGGTAGTGCTGAGACTTAACCACTCTGCCATCAGGGAGGCCCCAAATTTCCCTCTTACAAAACGACCAGTGGGACCCAGCTTAATCCAGTATGATTATAGCCATGTTACCTTAACGTAAACCATGGAAGGTACTGAAGGATTTTTACCAGGGATGTGACATAACATTTGCATCTTAACATTGGATAGGTTATTAGGTGGAAAATGGATTGGAAAGAGGTTAATAGTCAGGGAGAGACTAATTAAAAGAGTATTATGTACTCAGTTTCACTTTTGATAAAAAGTAGAACAAATGCCCTGGAAATTTGTTACATTTAAAAAAAAAAGCCTATTAAATAGTTTAAATTTTTTTAAATGTATACCTGAGCTAAAAATAATAGTAAAATTAGCTCTTAAATAGATAGGAAATGTCATGTACCAAAAACTAAACAGAGGATTTGAGTCATGAATGATGAGCTTTCACTGCAGCGTGGTGTGATCAGGCATTTGACGCCATCTTTGAGTTTTACATGCTGTATAGGGGACACTAGACAAGGTGTGATGTCAACACAGTTGTACTCCTAATTCTAGCACTGCTAACATTTTGGTGTGTTTCCCTCCCAATTGATTTGAATTTCAATTTGGATTTTCATATAT
>NW_004567115.1:35590715-35687938 GCF_000260355.1 Condylura cristata | reverse complement strand
CTGTACCCCAGATCTGTATGCACAAATAAATAAATATTAAAAAAAAAAGAGTGAAGTCTATTAAAAATCCAAAACTCATTTAAAAAAATCCAAAACTAAGCAAACTCATCTCCTCATGCTGATTTAATAATTATGTTTTGAGGGTCTTCACTTCGTTCATGAACTATATTTTCAAAGCTAACAGACTGATTTATGAAGAAACACACATGTGTTTTTGGCTTCACAAAAGCAACTGAAAGCACATTTGGATATTATTAATCTGAAAAAATAAAATATTGCACAGATCTGAAAAATTAATTTTAAAATGTTTCTTTAAGATAAACAGTGCATCAACTATACCTTAAATGTCATCACTTTGGATGACCAAATAAGCAGATTTACAGACAACTGCATGACTAAAAAGGAATTATTTCAGTTTATCTGTCATAAGCTATTATGTCCAAAGATATGGAGATCATCTCTATCCACCCTGAAAGTAGAGGGACCCCATTGATAACAAGGGAGATATATTCCATATCATGCATAACTCTTCAAAATATTTCTCATCAAAACTGACCTGTTACAGGGAGAAATAAAATCTTAGTGATCACAACAAGAAAGAAAGAACTGTCAACATTGCAGCCTTCAGACTGTAATTCAGAGCTTTTCTGTAAGTCACATGCTGGTCTTATCAGAAATCTGCTTTCTTAACTTTTCTTTACACATTCCAACTTATCGTCACATATTTTGAGTTTTTTTGTGATGAAACAAGCACTCTATATGTAACCATTGGTCACTGTTTCATAATTTATTAACTGGTCACTGGCATTCAAAAATTATGTAGGCAAGCATTTGATGAGCCCAGTAAGCCTTCTGCATTGGTCAGGACCCAGTGGCCCTGGGAATAGCCATCAGCTGACTGGCATTTTTCTGCAGGGTTGAGGCAGCCACTCAGAGGTCTTTGGAATTTCAACGCTGGCTCTTTGAAGAATTGCAGGATTTGGGAATGCAGGCCACAAAGTTCTGCATCCTCAGAGCTTGAGCATGGAAGAAAGTGAGATGTGCTCTTAGAATAAACAAAAAGGCATCCGTGAAACTCATTGGCAAGTCAGATTCTCTCCCATGTGAAGTTTCTTGGAGGTGAATTCCAATAAATCCACAATCTACAGTTTTTCTCAAGAACTCACAGGTATTTACTGAGGATCTACTGTGTAACAGACTCTCTTCTAGATGTCAGGATACAACAGCAAAAATCTTGCTCATGAAACCAACATTCCACACTTAGGAAGTTTCTCTACTTCCAAAGGGGATTCAGTCCTTCTTCTGCATCATCAAAAGAGATAGTTGCACCTTTGACAATAGGTAAACTTGAGAAAGAAAATTATCACTCCTGGCTATAAATAATTGCTAATAAGAAAGACTGTAGCAGCTAAAATATTAGTCTTTCTTCAAAGTGGAATTTCTTTAATCTCAGTAAAGAAAATCAAAAAATGAATAATTTGAACCTTTGGAGCTAAGTGTGAGCAATCTGGTCTTATCTATGCCTAACTGTTCTGTTTCCTTAAAGGAGTTACCTGTGTTCATTACCTTAAAGAAAAAAATAAACAAGCCACAGATGTTGGAAAACTATTGTATTAGTAATAGAAAACCACATTAATGCAAGGAATCATTCTCAGAAAGACTTTCAATCCTCTCTCACCTTCCAGCACATGGGAGGCCTAGGGATCTTTAAAAATATCTGGAAAAAGGATGGATAATATCTCTTAACACCTCAACTCTCCCAGGAACTCAAGATAAAAGCTTGATACCAAAGCCCCATCTTTCAGCAGTTTTTACTCATTTTGTAAGAAAACAATGCTTTCTTTCTCATGAAAGAACAACCCTTGGATCCACTGTGACTGAATTAATCTTGACATTTGATGAGGGATGGAGACTACAGAGGCAAATTTAAAAGAAAGAATATTTTATAAGTTGATTTGAATATAAGCCTTATATTCAGGCTGATTGAAACTAAAAAATAAGGTTACTCTACCAAAGCATAGCAAAGGACATCAATTTTGAGTGGAGTTTTTTCTAATTACAATGCCATCCACCAAAAAAAATGGGGGGGGAGAGATTTTTTTCATGCAACTGGATACGACAAAACCTATAGATAAAAAAACATGAAAACTAAAAAATATAATTTATCGTAACTATCCTTTCTTCCCCTTGATTCTGTTTTTCATTTAACCCATCTACTACTCCCTTCCCCCACAACTCCATTCCCTGTTTGGAGAATTATCTATATATGCAATGTTGGATATTAATATAACATTTATTTCTGTACTCTGTAGACCTTATTTATGCATTCAATATTTTTTAAGATTTATTTATTTATGAATATAAGAACTGGGGTACAGACCAGCAGTTCAGGGAGGTGATAGGGTTCACCAGAGAAAGAGTGGGGTACATAACAAGCAGATCAATGAAGTACACTACTGAGAGGAGCAGCAAGAGGTCTGCCACACCATGTGGGTTACCTCCCTGGCCGGGAATTGAACTTGTGTTGCAGTGGGTGCGGATACCTTCATAGTGCTATACTTTAACCTGTTGCACCACCAGGGAGGGCCCTCCATCCAATTTTTTGATGATTTGCTTAGCATAACAGAGCTGTCCTTCAACAGGTGAGCAAGAGTAAAAATTCCATACATAGGGTCGATGGTGATGGACTGTGGGTACTTTGGTGGTGGCAACATTGCCTGAAGGAGTGAATCCTACACTTCTATAGTAGAAACAACAATGTAAAACAATATGGACTCAATAAGAAAATATTTTCAAAATAAAAACAAAATCACTGGGAAAGCTCAAAGATATCAACATTCAGAAATAAATTGATTTGGGAAGCAACATGGATATTCAATGACTTAATCCCAATCTACAGTATGTAGACCCAGAGTGGAAACTCCTAGTAATTTGGAAATCCTAGTAATTTAGATTTAATTCCTCTTTATTCAGAATGTACAGATTCATTCTCAAGCACAACACATGAAAGCTGGGAAAGTTCCCTGATTTCTTGAGCTTGGCATAGAACCACAATTGAACTATGAGGAAGCACAGCATTTGTTTGAACACCCTCAGATGAGAAATAGGAGAACAGTCTCCCCGTGGAAAAGGACTCAAGAAGCATCTTACTGTGAATGATGTCATCTCAGAAAGTCCAAAGCCAAGAGTTCTACCATTCTTTACCAGCTTGTCCTAAGAATTGGCTGAACATCCCCTGCTCAGGGTCCTCAAGACTTTGTCACACTCAGCAAATGTGGCCCACATATACCTGCTAGGCACTTCTTTCTGTCTTTTCATCCCAGTATTTTTTTTTCCACAGTAATCACCCATCTTTCAATAGATCTATCTGTCAGTAGTTAGGTATAGGGAGTAAACAAAACATGTGGGATGGAGTTGTTTTATTGGGTTCAAGCATCTCTAATATCCCTTCTTTCCAGTCCATCATTGTAATTTGTTTCTATTTAGGATATCAAAACATACATTATATAAGGTTTGCTGAGAGTCAAGCAACTGACTTTGCAACACACACAACCAAGTAAATGAGTGTTTATATGCTTATAATTTCAAGATCTAAACATTTCTTGCTCTTTTTCAGAACCAGGAAATAATCCAACTAAGAAAATTAAATGCATTGCTTTACAGCAACCCTTTGTCAATGACCTAACATGATTTCATTTTATTTACCAAACTTAACTAGATAGATTTTGATTATTTCATGAACCCTCCTCAAAAAAAGTAACACTTCATTCCCCTGATGATATCCATAATTAATATGTCAGAAGACCCAGTCATTTTCAAAAGAAAGGTTCAGATACTTTGAGCTGAAAAAAAAAAAAAGAACTGGAATATATAGTAGCCTCTCTCTCTTTCTCTCTCTCTCATACACACACACACACACACATAACCACAAGCAATGACCTAGAATGTAAGCTTAGTGTTTTTTATTATTTCACTTGTTACTTGATTTGGTATGTTCAGGTTACATTCTGTATATGCAAGGAAAGGGTTCATCTTTTATAGATTTTAAAACAAAATGAGTACAGATTCTACTCTCTAAATAATCATATAATTGTTTCATAGTGTGCACTATTTAACAGTTTTCATTTAAAGTCTCACATATGAAAATGCATAGCATATCATTTGAAAATTTACTGCAAGTACATCTTTATGCATTATTTCCAAATTGCTTTTATTATCTGAACCTTTTAAACTAAATCTCCTTCCAAGAAACTGCTAGATTAAGGTAGCATTCTCCTTATAGGCAAATTAATTAGCTAAAATTTCCAGAGATGGTTTTCCTTTGCAACTATAGTCTCATATACTAATTTTAAAGTAATTTTCTCTATTTTTTTGAAGCAAAACTCATCATAATGTAATATAAAACTAGAAGGAGATCTCACAGCAAGTTTTTCTTAATTGAAAATTTTATTGATACAATTATAGATTCTCATGCAGTAATAAGAAATAATAGAGATCCCTTGTATGCTTTTTTTTGATCTGTTCCAGTTAACATTTTACAAGCAATAATACAATACCTCAATAAGAACATTGACATCAGACAATTCAGTAATCTCATTCAGATTCCCCCAGTTTTATTTGTATTCATTTGCATGTGTCTGTGTATGTTTATTAAGTTTGACACAATTTTATCACCACCCCCAGAGTCAAGATACTGAATAGTTCCAGCACCACAAGAGTTGCTTGTAATTTATTGCTTTTCATTTGGCAGGCAACCATGGTGTGGTAAATGGAAGGCACAAAAGTTGTGTGTGGTTTACATGTGTCCCGTTATCACCCAAATGTGATTTTCACAATGGGATCCATTTTTCAAACTCATTTTTCACAATCTGCCATCTCAGAAGGATCCACATTACAACTGCAATTTTTTTAAATCAAGTCTAATTTTCAGCAGAGTAAATTTGCTGCACATCTTTGTTAGAACAGAGATATCAGGAACATTTTGAAGATGGCAAAAAAAAAATACATCAAAGCCTCAAAACTGATAAATGTTTGAGTCCTCAGCAAAGGAGATAAACACAGACCATGGGGGGAAACAGACCAGACCTGAACAAATATATAAAATGCAAATTAAGAACTCGAATAGCGATGTTCATGTACTGGAATTCGAACAGAGATATTCACGTGCTGGATTTAAGCAACAAGCTTAGTCTATCAACCAACATGTCACGGCTCCGCTGTCTGCAGCAAAGTTCGGCTGCGAATGGGCTTCGTTGTCCGCACCAAGGACATTTTTACGAGTTTCAAGTTCAGATCATGAGTTCCAGTGAATAAGGCTATTTCTAAAGTTCTATGTTGCATTATCTCTAGTCATATTTCATCACATTTTTAATGAAAATTATAGATACCATACTGGTTTTCAATGGTGGTGCTAAAAATCTCCCATGTCTCTTTCTCCTTTGACCTTACAAATTATTTTTAAATGAATACAACTAAATATTAATCTATGCTAACTAACCCAGATAAATAGGTACCCTATGCTGATTCACCCAACTGTTTAAATTCTACTCCAGTTCCACTGGGATTGCTAACAGGTCCCAAACATTAGCTGTGTCCAGTTTCAGCTAGTTCTAAAGAGGGCAGGAGACCCTACTAGTGGTTCCTACAGTGCCTTGAATTTCCTGGGTAATAGCAGTGATCATCCTGTACTGAAATTGAAATTGTCTTTCTACTTGTCAGTGAGCCCAGTATAACATGTCTGCCGAGTAGCAACCGTGTCTATCTTATTCATCACTGCCAGGGGTAGGTATTCCATTGTTAAATAAATGACCATCAACCTTGTTGCTCTGTCTGCATGTTGTTAGTTTCTGGCTGCTAACACAGTGTAACTGGAACATAAAATTTTCCCCCACCAATCTGCTGCGGGAGGAGCTCAACCATGGCTCCACACACTTTGACCCTTTCCAATATCCTCTTCCAGCTGCTGTTTTCTATTCTTTGAAAGCATAACAAATCAAAAGACTTCTCTTTTTCAGTAAATTCTGAAAAAATAATCACCTAACAAATCATACCAGGTGAATCTCATTAAGTCTTTGAGGCAGTTAATACTAATTCATAAAGAAAAGTGTCCTAAAGCATGACTTTAACAATGAGAAAAGATCAGGGACTTATCTAATTCAACTCACAAAATTGGGCTACATTTCTTTTGCCATGAGCATAATGAAAGGGATTCAACTGACTGAAAGAAAACAAAGAAAAAGTTAAATAATGGCTTATGAAACTTGGCTTTGGGTGGGGGAGAGCTTCTAATGCTATATAACATAGGGATTATTTTTGAACTTGCTTTCCCCATCTTTATTAATGACTTTGGGGAGGAGAAGCAAATAGCATCTTAATAACCTCTGCAGGCAAATCACAACATCCATCTGTGCAGTGTTGTTAACATTCAGAGCTGAGAAATAAAACCAAGTAATACAGTCAGATTAGGAATGGAGGCAGGCAGTAAAAATGAGATCCAGCCTAGTAAACTAATATCTCTGTAGGGAATGTTATAAAACACCTTTATGTAATGGAATGAAGGTTCCTGTAAAGGTATAATAGTAGAGTAGATAGAGAACTGTTATAAGAAACTAAAACAGGATTTACGATGAGTGATGACAGCTAAAAAAAAGGAAAGAAAGAAAAACAGTGACTGAGGGGTGGGTGGTATAAAAACAGACATGGAGTCCCACTTAAAACTGATATGATTGTCTCAAAAAGGACCCCATAAATCAGTGCCAGAGACTTATGCCTCTTTCTCATGATTCTTGTTGAGGAAAACATAGAAAACTAAATTGGATTCAAGGGGCAGAAAATAATAAAAGAATTCTAGAAATAACTTAGATGGAAATATTTCAAGGGTCAAATCTGTGTGATTTGCCTCAATAAATGACTTAGGGAAAAGAACTATGTTGGATGTCTAAAGAGTTCCAATATTAAGGAAAATATAAAAATTACTTAGAGTGTTCCAGAAAATATATGAAAATAAATAGAGTGAAATTGAGGGGAAATATTTTATAATGTCTTTATTTAAGTTATCTCTTAGTCTTCCGAGTGGTGACAATTTGTAAGAAGTTACAGCTATGAGTCTGGAGATGAGAGGAGTGGTTAGCCTGGAAACACACATATATAAACTGTCAGGGCATAGATGACATTTTATGCTGTTGAGTTTCATCAGGGATGTGTGTAGATTGTAAGAGGGCTGAAGATCGACACCTGGGAAACTCTAGGATGAAAAGAAGAATGTGTCTTTTCCATTTTGAATCTATAGAAAGGATGACACAGTTGTCAAAAGCTTGAACTCGACTCAGTTCTCAGTCTGTAGTAAAACAAAATTCCCACTTTATCATGTCACTGGCATTTAAAGTTCATGATTTCAGAACACACAAATATCCTTAAAAATGTACCTATACCTGAAGAATGATGTAAAAAAATTATATAAATATTTACACATATGTGTGTGTGAGTGTGTGTGTGTATATATATATATAAAGCCTACTTTCAGGTTTGTGACAAGGACTCTGCTTTCCACTATCCTCTCATTCCAAAATAACAACAGCAATAATAATATTTATGGATCACAAGGTCATCTTGCAATACACTCAAAGGAAGTTCCATTCTGACTACTGGACAAACAGTGTGATTAGAAATACACTAACACTCTCAAGCTAACATAAAAACAGGGCAAGGAGCCTGGTCTTGGAGGTTGAAAACAAACTAATATGAAGATTACGGGTAACACTCTCAGCCAGAGCTGGGCAGATAAGAAGCAGTACAAGTGGCAGATCAAACCAGGTAGATAAACAAAAAATAGAAATGTACAAATACCAGAAGACACAACAGGTGGGAGGTTCAAAGTTCAATAACACTGTCAAACAATGGAAGCTTGAACAGGACGGGGAAGGCACGGAGGGGGAAAGTTATGGAGGTGTGGTGTGTGGCAGAAGGCAGGACAACACGAGTTACTTCACTAGCTTGGGGAGAGCAAGGCACGTTTTTTTGACACTGAGAAAATAATTGGGAATCAGAACACGAAGATGCTCCAGCCCATATTAAAGAGTTAGCACTTGATTCTGTATGTGTTGGCGACCCTGTCAAGCTTTCTTGACAAAGCAGTGACATCTTCACACAGCATTTTGCAAAGACTATAAATTGGATTGGTATGGAAGCAGAGGGAGCAGCAATAACCGCTTACAAATATGATGAGGGCCTAAGCCACCCAATTTTCTTTGAATGAGGGCTAAAGGATGAGTTGGATTCCATTTTAGACAGGAGGAAGAGGAGAAAATTCAGGTAACACCTATCGATTGTCTAAGCAAAAACCAAAAAAAATTAAGCTGAGCATTCTAGACACGACAAGAATGTTTTATGATGCTGAGATATAGAAAGTAGACCAGAGAAATCAAAATATTTCATGTTTCTCTTCTGGATTAAATAAATAAAAGGAAGAATTTTTCCTTAAGATATGTAATTACCTATTGTTCCAATTATTTAAAGTAAGCAGGATGAATTTTAATTTAAACAATATGAGAAAATTAGTTGTTTCTTTGGAAAAGGTAAGTCAATATTAGTCATCCTTCAAAATGGTAGATTATGAGACAAACATGATCCTATCTATTTATCTAGATTTTTCCTTGATAGACTAAAAATTTCTACAAAATCTTACTACATCACATAAACATTAATACACCGATTGCTAATGTACAGATACTGAAGGTATACATTAAGGCAATTTTAAAATTAGTCATGGGCTCTAAAGAGAAAGATTAATCACAAATTCCTCTGCATGCCAAATGGCCAACAAGTATATGATAAAATTTTCAGCATCACTTGTAATTGGCAAGTCAATACTATACCAGAGAGAATGGCACATATTTAAAAAAAAACAAAAAACAAAAAAAACAGGAAACAACAAATGTTGTGAGGATGTGGAGAGAAAGGAACTCGAACTCTCTTATACTCTGGTAGGAATGGAAACTGGTCCAACCACTATGGAAAGCTGTGTGGAGTTTCCTCAAACTATTAAAAATGGAGCTTCCATATGATCAAACAAGTGCATACATAGGAATCTACCCAAAGGACAAAAAAAACATTAATTCAAAAAGATACCTGCACCCTTATATTTATTGCAGTACTATTTACAATAGGTAAGATATGGAAATAATCCAGCTGCCCAAAAATAGATGGCTTAAGAAGTTGTGGTACGCACACACACACACATACACACACACAATGGAATACTATTCAGCAATCAAAAAAATAATAAACTCATGCCATTCACAGCAACACAGCTGGACCAGGAAGGGCTTAAGTTCAGTGTAATAAGCTAGAAAGAAAAAGAAAAATATCAGATGCTCTAACTTACAAAAAGGAATGTAGGGGAGCCAAATAAGGGATCAAGAATAATATAATATAATATATATAATATAATAAATGAAAAACCAAAATTAACGGACAATTATTAATCATAGACACTCTGCAGGGGAAGGGGAAGAAGGACCAAAAGAGGAGAGGAAAGAGCACAAGGGACTATGGTGATTGTGCACAGGAGAATTAGTGGTGGGAATTTTATGGGGACAATATCTAAGAGAAGAAAGCATGCATTGTACAAAAAGGCAGAATGATGTTATGTATAATATACGTAACATTAAAACTTCTGCATTTTTAGAATAATTTCTCAATTAAAATCAACACCCTATACATGTAAGGTATACCTACTATAACAATATAAGAACAACATAACCTACTATAACAATATAAGAACAACATTCACTACCTCACTCCTTTTAGAGAAGTCTGCAATTCGTTCCCTCATTTATGCATATTAGAAAACAATGGTTTTGTTAATGCAAATTACAAGGTGTCAGCTATTTCTGCCCTCAGCTATAGGCTGAAGCTTGGAAATTGTTATTTGTTATCATTTGGTCTATAAATAAATCACAGAAGTCAGCCACCTCCCTGGAAGCATGGGGCTCTGAAGCCAGACATGAAGCGTAGTAATTTAGTTCAATTGTGCATTTGTTGTGAGAACTCTGACAAGCTTCAGCAATATAAGTAAACACAGCAACACCCAGAAATTCTGTGCGAAGTGCCTGTACAAAAAGAATTGTTCCTCTCTTCCTATGGTGAGCTGGAACATGTGACTTTCCAAAAACCTGATCTCCAAGGAGCAAATGAAATCCTAACCAAGCACCTTGGTAGCACATGTAACTAACAAAATGTCTCTCATATCTGCCTCATAAAGTCCTACTCGTTCTTCCGGACTAACTCAAAGGGCGCCTCCTCTGACTCCTTGCCTGTTCTTTCTCCCAGCAGATGTACTTGCTGACCACTTGACCACTTCCCCTCCTCTCCATCCCCTCCCCACTCCCCCCAGGTCCCCTGCCTGGCCTCCACGCAGAACATCTATCACTTTCTACAAGGTTCCCCAGACACACAATAGCGCTCACTGTCAGGGGCATTCCAATTCGTTTTGTGGTTCCCAGTACAACTATCCTGTGCCAGGAACACAACAGACACTAAGCTGTGCTGTCCAAACACTTAGAAATTTTAGATTGAGACACAGTCGCTCTGTCATGGCTAACCATGTTTTAAAGCATTTTGGAAGTTCTTTTGCAACAGTTTTTTTTTTTATTTTTTAAAAAGATTTATTTATACATACAGAACTGGGGTACAGGCCAGAGGTGCAGGAGTGGTGAGAAGATTCACCATATTCAGAGTGGAGAGCAAAACAGGCAGATCAATGAAGTACACTGCTGAGGGGAGCAGCAAGAGAGACAGGAGAGGTTTGCTGAGCCACGTGGGTCACCTCCAGGGAAGGGATCAAATTTGCAGCGAAGCTGCTGCAGCCATCTGTGCAGTGCTGTGCTTTATCCCACTGCGCCACCAGAGAGGGCCCTGGTTTTCTAGATTTTGAAAAAGATCTTCAGTGACAACAGGTTTTGCCCTTCTAGGTTATATCATACTTATGGAAACTGTCAAAAAGTTGTATCAACTGAGTCCATATCACTCTATATTTTCTCCTCTTTACCCCCTGATGCTAAAGAATGGTACCCTCTTCTTCCCAGGTTACCACTCCACAGATAAATGTGTTGAATGAATGAACCAGTGAATGAATGTCCCGACCGTAAGTTGTATTCAGGATCAGGACATAAAGAACAATGTTTGCTAAATTGCTATATCCAGCTCTGCCCCAATCTTGGCAAATCACAGCTTTGACAATGAAAAGGAAAGAAAATAAGAGTTCTTACCTGCCCAGGTCATTGGGCTTTTCCATTTGCCCAGTGAAGATGCCCTTGCAGAGGAGAAATGATGAAGATGAGACTTGTCCAAAAATATAGGAGCAACTTTGATGTCCCAGGAATTTGATTGCCACAGAAGGAATTCAACTGGGCTTAACAGGAAACATAAGTCACTGGACTTCTAAAAGGCAATCACGGTGACCCATCTCAAATCCACCTCTGCCTCTGGCTCCAGATAAGTCAGCGCCAGCAATGTCTGCGCCAGAAGCCCCAGTGACAGCCTAAGCCGCCACTCCCCACCCTCTTCACCAGCTTCTTTTTCCTCCCCAGACCCACAAGAGCCTCCAGCATCACGGTCACAGTTCCTGCTTCTCTAAAACCAAGTCTAATCCCATATTTTCTATTAAGCATTCATCTATACTTGTATGTCTAAGCTCTCAGAAGTAAACCTCAGGGTAAACCTTGATGGGAAAATGGATGCAAGGAGGGAAGACACCGTACTGGATTATACACATGAGCTCCTTTAACCTGCACCAACTTCTAAAATATATGTTTTTGTTCCCAGAAAAGAGAGGCTTAACATGCCTAAAACTTCTTTTTTTATTGAGAGCAGAGCTGGGATTCTGAACAATTGTTAGACTCTAAAGTCTACAATGTTCCACTATACGTGACCCTAAAATGGAACTTATACTAGTGAAGACCAGCTTCCTCATGGAGTTTGTCACTAACTCTGCAGGCCATTCCATCAGAAGAATCCTCAAAATGCTCTATAAACAATGGGAATTCTGACACTTCGAAGTGGATACATTTCTAGTGTTAATACTTAAGATTCACTTGCTGTTTCTTTTCTGTAGTGGTGTCAGCATAGGAAAAGAAAATAAAAAGGGAACAAATACAACTGAGGCTCACAAGTGTTGACTAAAACAGGTAGTGTTGGAATTTCCTTCCCTCTTTTCCAGACAAATCCGATAAAGATGTCTATGTTGTTATCTAAAATCAACATGAAATGTGTGTCCTCCTCCTATGTGACTGACTATACAGAGCACATAATTCAGCTTTAGTTCTCACACACGGTAATTTCTGTCAATGTTTTTATAATATCATTCAAGAGAAGTTTTTATTTTATACAAGGCTACCATAAACAGAATGTCAACAATGCTTACCATATTAGCTATATAGAGAGAAAACACCATCAAAGTATAAAAACCTTGATTATCAGGGCAATTAAAAATTCATGCCCCATGCTGATGGAGCAAAGTTTTGGCAGGGTTAGTAAGATGCCTTTGAAGTGTGCCAATGAAGTTTCCAACCTGCTGTCTCAGATAAATGGTTTTCATTTTACTGCTTGCTTGTGCCTGATAAGGTTATTGGATTGATTCAAGTTCTTTGCAATGCCTTGAAGGCAAAAACAGTTACAACGGCTGGTGTCCTCATGGCTGACTATTGTTTTTCTAAAGAAGTTTCTTGCCATGATACCAGAGATAGCAATAGAAAATATTCCACTTCTTGTATACATATTAATTTTTCTCTTGAATAAGTAAATATGACTATTAGAACTTCCAATAAGGATCTCATGATACTCATGAGTGCTAATCTATAGGTAGACCAGTGGAAGATCTCTTTTAATTCAGGATTTCAAGACTAAGACCACAGTAGGGCAAATATATAATATCTATTCTCATCTTGGAGCTGGAAATTCTGACAAAAATTGTATTTTCTCCACAACCTAAAAATAGTATTGCTATAATCTAAATGTTTATGCCTCACCCCACATACTCCAAATTCACATGTTGGAAACCTAATTAACCCCTGATGTGATGATACTTTGAAGTGAGAGCTCTGAGAAATGACTTGATGATCATTAAGTGATCAGGTGGAGCTGTCAACAAATGGAATTATTGCCCTTATTACAGAGGCCCTAGACAAATCTCCACCCATTTCACCATGTGAGGTTACGATGAATTGACTGTTTATGGGAAACCCACCCTTACCAGTCACTGAATCTGCCAGCACTATGAGCTTACACTTTCAGCCTCTAGAATTATGAAAATTAAATGTCTGTTGTTTATAAGCCACCCTGTTTATGGTATTTTTGTTATAGCAGCCCAAAGGTATTCAGACCTTTATACCAAGAAAAGTGTTTTGCTATCTTAAATTGTAAATCATTGGAAAATAAATCCTCTACCCTTCCTTCATATAAGTTAATTAAAATTTTGAAATAAAACGTATCCCTTGTATCACCAGTCTACTTCTCCCAGAGTTAACAGAACATCTGTAGCTGTGCATGAAATTTTGTGGCTTTGATGAACTTAGACATAAACATCTTAAACCACTGTCTAACCCTAATCAGAACACCAGCCACAGAAATTTCACATGGAAAGACCGTTTTTGAAAGTGCCTGGACTTCCTCAAAATTGATTATTTCAGCTTTCTTAGTACTGTGCGCAAACTGGGAACGCTGTAACTTACACAAAAAGAAGATTCCTTCCAAAAGTAAAAGTTCCCTATCTACCTGCCATGAAAAAAACAAAAACAAAAACACCCACAGACAATAGAGAGAACATTGATTACTTTCTTCACTTGGACTGATTTCTAAGAAATGAAAGGTAAGAAAATAGAAAAGCAAATTCTTGGCACCTAAATATTTAATATCTAGCACCATGCAAACAGTAGTAGAATCACAGGGTGGGAATTTCAAGGTTTTGCTTTCTTCAGGAATGTATAATCTAGAGCCAGACACTAATATAAAATATTTGAGTATATCCCAAAGAAAACCAAAAACAAATTTTAGAGAAAAGGTGAGAAACTAAAATTTGGACAAACATTTCAATGTGGACAAAGCAATTCTGCCTTGGCAAATTCTAGAATGTTTCAGCTTCTGCTAGACGGCCCTTTCCATGTCATGTTTATTTCTTTCTCCAAACTCCTCCACCTAATTCATTTAGGCAAAAATATATATTTATTGGATGTTTACTATGTACTCTCATGTAATAAAAATACAACAACAATAGAAAAAAAATGCCTACTTTCATTTAGTTTACAGTACAGGGGTGGAGAAAGACCATCAACACAATATGCGAAAAATATATAATGTTCCTGAAGGTGATAAGTGACCCAGAGAAAAATTAAGCAGGGAAGAGAGGAAGGAAGGTTGTGTCGAGATACCAGTCTGTATCTGTCAAATAGGATAGTCAAGGAAGTTGTAGTAGGTAAAATAATATGTCTGTGTCTTTGTGTGACAGAGACAATGTTGCTGAGGTGATTATTAAAGATCCTGAAATGTGGAGATTATCATAGATTATCCAGCTGGGTCAAATGTGAAGTAAGAGGCTGGCAGAAGAGTCAAAGGGAAGGAGGTGGACAGAGGTTAGAGCTATAAAACTGCTGACTGGAAAGTAGCGACGAGCCAAGGAATGTGAGCAGCCTCCAGAAGCAGTCAAGGTAAGAAAATGGATTTTTGCTGAGAGAGAATGAGTTGTTCATTATGCCACTGAATTTGTGTTCACTGGTTACAGCAGTAACAGAAAACCAAAATAGACCATCTCGCAGAGAAGACTCAAAAGACGTTAGGGAACCATTTCTGTGGACATATGGGCAAGGGTGTCCCAAGGCAAAGAGCAACATTCCAAGTGGAAAGAACAAGAATTTGCAGGCGTTTGATGTTTTTTGAAATCAGAAATATGCAGTGGGAACTTAACTCATTTATATCAATGAGCCTATGGTACAACATTGGTTTCCTTATATGTCTTTTCACTTGAAGTCAGTTTCCAAAAACCTTTCAACAACTTTTTAGTGAGGATTTGCTGTATCTGTTTGAGATCCTCCTTTCAGTTCCTCGGATACATACCTGGGAGTGAGATCATTATGTCATAGGACCATTCAATGTCTAACATTCTTTTAGTGATTTTGTTTGATTCAATTTTAGTTTTTATTGTATTTTTTTGTATTGAGGTAGCATGACTTACAACACTTTTTGTGAATCTTCTTGGTGAACTGCTGTACTGTTTCCATAGCCCCTGAACCATTTTACATTCCTACCAGTCACACACACTTTTTGTTTGCCTGGTTTTTTTGCCATAGCCATCCTAACATGTATGCAATATATTATTTTAAAATATTTACTTGTGTATCAAGAACTGGGGTACAGACCAGAGGTGTGAGGGAGGGGTGCAATGAGAGGCTTCACTAGAGACAGAGTAGGGAGCAGCACAGGCAGATCTACTGAAATACTGAAATACACTGCTGAAGGGAGCAGCCAGCAGGCCAGAAGAGGTCTACGATACCATGTTGGTCACCTCCCAGGCCGGGGATTGAACTCACACTGCAGTAGCTGTGAATAGCCTCACAGTTGTTCAATTTAACCCATGCACCACCAGGGAGGCCCTACAGTATATTTTTTTAAATGCCACTACTGTGATTCTAACACATAGCCAGGTTTAAAAAATTTTTAAAACACTGAGTCTCAGGCTTAGTTTTTCATGTGGTTGCAAAATGAAACAAGTAAAACCTATCTAGAAGGGTTGTTGTGATGAGTAAATGAGTCCCTGTGGAAGGCAACCAACAACCATTTGTTCCTCTTTCCCTTAAGATTTCTAACGAAACTTCTTCCCTCACTGTGCAGAAAAATTCTGATGTTTTAAACCATGTTGATTTGACATAGGGATGATTTTAACTTCTGTTTTGCTTTATCTATATATCTTGCAACAGATGTCAAATATGTCCTCCATTACACCTAAAAAGCACGACACCCGCTCCCAGCTTTTCTCTCAAATTAACTATTAAACAAACACGGAACAGTTGCAGTGCTGGAAAGTGGGGCTGTGCTTTAAGGTTACAACTCTGCCAACACTTATAGTTTGTTAAATAATGACAACAAGTTGTCCAGTTAAATTAATAGAACACATTGGCACATAAAACCCTGAAATACATGGCAATAGAGGCACCTTAAATATTACCAGGAGTAAGTAATGAAGGTGTTTCAATTAGACTTTCAATTAGTCTATCTTCTCTTGTCTCACAGTCACAAACCATTGCTTTGTTTGTTAATTGAACCCTCAATACTGGAGAGTTGCAATAATGTTATTATAATATTATTGGCCACTGACAGAATCCAGAGTGCCCCTATAACTACAATGGCCCAATCAGACCATTATGCAAGTCTAAAGTGTTTGCAACAAAACAGTGAACAATTGACTTGCAACTAAGCTGGAGTCAAACTACATTAAAGAATAGATGTTCCAGGTGGACTTTCCACAATACACTCAACAACCATGGATCAATGAAATATTGGAAAACCCAAACCAGTTGTGGCTCACTGCCACACATTTATCCTCGGGTGTCATAATGTGGCAAATCAAAACAAAGCAACTATAAGAAGTGATTTTCCCAGAGAACTCAAAATGTGTTATAAAGCAAACAAAACTTGCAACTTTCAATTTACTCAAATCAAACTATATGCAGATTTCACAAGCTCCTTTTAGATGTGTCAACCTCAGGGAACTTCTAAAGCTTCTGATTGGTAAGCTTAGCTTCCCCTTGCTTCTTTTGTGTTTCACTTCCTTTCCCTTTGGAGTCCCAGGGATGGGAGGTAATCCACTGGTTAGGACAGGTGTGTCTAAATAACTGACACTTAGGCTAAGATCTAGAGCAAAGTCGATCAAATGTTAAATGCACATAAACCACCTTGGAGTTTAGTAAAGTTACAAATTCCGGCTAATGAGTGCCAGAGTGGGGTCTGAGTTCTAGGAAGCTCCCCAGAATGCCCAAGCTGCTGGCCTTGACAACTTTTAGGGAGCAGGGGTATATACAGTAAAGGCCAGCAGAGGAAGGAAGAGTGCATCAGGGCCTCGGCAGCCCACACCAGGCCAGCTCAAGGAGCTGAGAAAAGATCACTGTGACTGAGACAGATGAGTATTAGCAAGAGCTCTGAGGCAAAAACAGGTTGCAAGAGCTAGGTATAAGGCACAGGGTTAGACTCTGGCTAAATAGAAATAAATAAGGTAAATCTGGTCTCTGCATCCTTAGAGCTTGCAGTTCTTCACAATTACCTTGTGGATAGGAAACCATTAAGGATTTTTTTTTTATTTTATAACAGTTTATTTTTACATATTTTTGTGCGTTTTTCCATCTCAGTTGCAATCCCCTTGGGTTTCCCATCACCAAATCACCCATGTGCCATCACCATAGTCCAGTGCATTTCCATCCCCCCACTGTTTTTGATCCCATTCCTTGCTCCACCCCCACAAAATGTCTCTGGTATATAGCTGTTCATCATTACCATTATTTTCTCACCTGTTCTGTTATATTCCTGCTATGAGTGAAATCATCCGGTATTTTTCCTTTTCTTTCTGGCTTATTTCTCTAAACATGATCCTTTCCAGCTCCATCCATGTTGCTGCAAAAGACATGTGTTTCTTTTTTTTGGTTGCCCATTAAGGATTTTTAAATAAAGAAGAGAAATGATCTAAAGGAAAACTTTAAAAGATCTGATATTCTCTATAGAGAACATATTTGAGGAGTACAAAGTTGCAAAAAAAGAGTTTATATTTGCAGGCCCAGTGATACCCAGTGATGAGGATGATAGGAGAGGTCTATGTTAGGATGTAGTTTTGAGGTAGAAAGACAGGGCTTAGTAGTATGTGGTTATAGTAAGGGGTAGGGAGGGAGAGGGTGGCAAGAAGGAAGCTTCAAGGATTATTCTTCACTATTGGCACAAACAAACAGGTAAATGGGTGTGACTTTTTGAAAAACGAGACATTTGGGGAAGAAATAAATCAATAGAAAGCAGGACTAGATTTAAGAAAAAGCATGCATAAGGGAGCAGAATTCAAGTGGTGTCAGTTCTGGTTGTAGGGATGCCTGTGAAAACATCAAGAAAACAGTTAGACATAGTAAGTTAGCACTTATTAGCAGGAAGGTCCATAGTACAGATTTATATTTAAGAGATATAAGCATATGAAGATTTCAAGCCATAGGTATTAAGGGAGCAGGAAAGAAAAATAAAAAAACCACAAGAGTTAATATCTTATTTAGTGTTCATGTAAAATGAACCCAGAACCAAGTGCTGAGGAACTTCAACATTTAGATTTGGGGGATAAAGAAAGAGGGGCCAAGAAATCTCAGTTTTACCAGAGAAAATAGTGGAAAGTCCTCCAAGGACAAAGCATTTTTATCTAGAGGAATAAGTCTACTAAATGTTTCTGAGGTCTCATTGGACTTAAAAGGACAACTTGGTGATAACTAGTAGGGGTGGAATTATGCCATTCTGCAAACCCCCATGTTGAAGTCCAAATCCCAGCACCTCAGGATGAGAAGGGTTTTGGAGATAGGACCTTTAAAGAATAATTATGGCTAAATGACATCGTTAGAGAGCAGAATGAGAAGCAACCCAGGACCCCATAATCTGCCTGCTCTAAATAGGCTATGCCATCCACCCCATCAAAACAAAACATACCCTAGTTCATAAGACCATCAACAGAACAAAACTTTCATACAATTAGTGTGCAACAATTCATGTGCAATAAAGAAAAGAGGAAAAAAATACAGTTAAAATAATTTCCAATTAAACACCAAAGTTCCCCATCCCCTCATGGATAAATGCACCATCACACAGGGTTGGCCCAAAGCAGGGCTGTTAAGGCCTGAAGGCCTGCCACAGTCTAAGGCACCTTCTGAGGGGGACCCATCGGAAAGAGGCAGGAGGGGCCTGGTAAGCTTGGAAGAAAAAGAGCAAAATCAAAATCCAAATCAAGATAAAAGTGACCATTGTTAGCCTCCCCACAAGCCTCTCATCTGTGACTCTGTCTCTCCCAAGTGTCTTCTTTCACATCCCCCAAGTCCCTGGCATTAGGTCCAAGGCTGCTTCTTCGCATGTCCCTGCTCCATGTTCCTCCACAGGTCTTTTTCCTCTCTTCCTCCTTTCCTGGCTTCTTCCTCTTCTTCCTAGTCTTCCTCCAGTCTTTTCTAGTTTCACCTCCCTGCCCGCTCCATTCTTCCTTGGGATTGGACAGGGAACCCAGAAACTCCTCTTCCATAGATACCACCCTATTACAAGATCAAGGGGGTAGTCCTAGTCAATGTGACTGGGTTGTTTGCCTTAAGAGATGACAGGACACAGAGAGACTACCACGTGAGAACACAGCATGAACTCAATTCTAGCCAGCCAAGGGAGGAGAACCCCCCCCCCCAAAAAAATTAAGAACACCTTGATCTTGGACTTCAAGCCTCCAGAACTGTGAAAAAAATTGAATTTCTAGGCTTAAGCCACTCAATTTATGATATTTTATTATGGCAATGCCTAAAGAAATAATATGGTGACCTTAGCAAAAGTAGCTTAACAAACTTGTGGAAATGAAAACCACATTGTCTGGGTAAAGAATAAAAGAAAAATGTGAGGAAGAAGAGACAATGAATGTGACATATTCATGTGGAAAATCTGGCCATGAAAGGAGAAGAGAGATACAGTGGTGACTAGAGAGGCAAGGGTCTCTCCCTGGTGGAAAGTGGCATTTTTTTAATAGGAAGATTACATTTAAATGCTGATGGAAAGCATCTAGGAGAGAGAGTGAAGAAGTAATGAGAAACGGAAAAGCATTGAAAAGAATCTTTGAAAAGTGAGAAGGGAAAGGAACTCAGAAATCTCCTTTTTTCCTGGGGAGAAAAAAAAAAGTTTCTCCACAGCCCCAGGTTGGAGGTAATATTGTAATATTGTACATAAATGTAGAACTTGTGCTTTTCAGGTGACTTTGATGATTTTAAACGGTTCCCCAGTGAATCTCAAGTAGGGCTAAGTTATCTATATTTTACTGATGAAGAAAGAAGGGGCATGAAGATGAAGTGGTTTGCCTGATGTCTTGCAAAGGGTTTGTCACTGTCTTTTAGATCAGAAAGCTCTGACAGTATTTCACACACGAATGTAAGCTGAATTCAGTTGCATCAGTTATTGTATTTTTAAATTTTGAAAATGAAAAATATCTTAGCAGGGCTTTTTTTGCAAATCAAGAGTTCATCCCTCAAAATGTTTTGTTGACACAGATCACCAGACACAAAGGAAGGTTGCACTCCTCTGCAAGAGACTATTTACAAGAAGTAAATAGCCCTGGGTCAAAGAGCTAGAGGAAACTCAGATAGAGGAAGTTTACTTTGAAGAATCGGAATAAAAGCTAACCCAACAGGAGAATGAAGTTCTAATTCAGTAAGACAAAGGAGTTCACAATGAAAGACTCTCATTTCCCGGAATCTGAAATTGGAGGGGGGGGGGGGTAGTGTCAGCCCTAGTGACACAGAGTCAGAAGCCAGGGGAAGGGTGAGAAACATTAATAGGAAATCTCTTCAAATTCAAATAGACGACTAAAATTATGGAATCCTTAGGACTAAATTCCAGTCGGGAAAAACTCTGAAGGAAATGATCTCCCATCCCCAGGAGATAGCAAACATGATTTAGGTAAAAAGCTTTTAGTTTTATGGCTGGGGAGGTAGCAATAAAGAAAATGAACTTCCTGCCAGTGATTCTTTTTCAAGCCCTGCCAATTCCTGTGTCTGGGGAAACTATAAAGAATGTCCAGCCTCCTGTTAAAAGAATTGCCGCAGACTTCCAGCTTACCTGCACTCAGATGGAAACTTGCATCAGCCTGTTCGCAGCCCTGGAATTGAGGAAAGGAGACCCTCTCCTGGTCTTCAGCTTTGGCTGCACTAGTGTGGCAGCGTAACCAGGGCCGTCAGCAGTAGGTGCTAGAAAGATACAGCGAGTACACAGCTGATGGAAAGCAGAATCTTTCCTCTTTGGCAGCAGTACCAGTACCTTGAAGCACATCTCTTTTGGAGTTTTCCAAACCACTTCAAAAGTGAGTTTCTGGTGTGGATCAAGAAAGCAGGGCAAATTGACCCCTGAATGCATAGCTGCAGGGCAGGACTGATAGTGAATGTGGCTCAGGACCCAACTCAGGCAGGAATGGGGAGCATTTGCAGGTAGCTGAATTTTTGTGAACTCTGGTCACCCCAAAGGTGGACAGTTTCCTAGTCACCCATGATCATTCTAGCCCCTTCCCAATTCTAGTGCCTGTCTAGGCTTCTGTCCCCAGCCTTGTCTCTTGTCCCTGCAAAACCAAGCAAGCCCAAGTCAGCTTCCATTGAATGATACGAACTGACTAACTTGGGAGTGAGCAGAACTCTGTTAAATGTAATTCTGTAAAGGTGTGATGGCCATAAAAGAGGGTGGTTCCAGGTTTCCTGCCTCACTCAAGGAAGGGTGGAGCTGAGCAGCTAAGATGTTAGGATAAAACTGAGAAGAAAAAAGAAGAGGACTATAAGAAGACCTGGAGGAAACACATGGAGCAGAGAGACATGTGAAGAAGAAGTCACGCTTGCTTCTCAGCCATGGACTTAGTACCAGGGACTTGTAGGACACGGAAGGAGATATGTGAGAGAGACAAAGATGTAGGTGAGGGGCCCGTGGGGAAGCTGAATATGGCAGCTTTTATCTTGACTTGGATTTTGATTTTTTCCTTCCCCACTTGTCTAGTCCCTTCTGTCCCTTTCCCATGGGTCCCCACCTGAAGGTGCCTCTGGCAAGTTTTTGGGCTTCGGTGGCCCTGCTTTGGGCCAACTTTGTTTGATTGTGCATTTATTGAAGGGATGGGTAACTTTGGGAGCTTAATTAAAAGTTATTTTAAAAATATGCTCTCTCTTCTCTGTGTTGCACAATAATTGTTCTGAAAGTTCTTTTCTGTTGATGATCTTATGCACTAGAGTGTGTTTTGTTTTAATGTGGCGGATGACAGAGTCCATTTAGAGCAGGCAAGTTTGGGGATACAGCTTGCTAACACTTCTACTCATGGTTTAGGCATGCTGAAACCTTAGCTTAAAGATTGTCAGAATCAGGTCTGTGTTTCAAACTGAACTGACTGCTTAGAATGAACAGAACTCTGAGACCCAAATATGAGATCAGGGTTGGTCTTTCTCTCCTTTTTAAAAAACTTTTCATTGAAATTTTCCTTAATTTAATCCAAAAGACAAACTAATATGGCAGAACTGTTAGGACAGGAAATGTGACGACAGTCTTTACAGCCCTACAAATTACATAAAGCTTATCCAAAACTCCTACCCTACCCAATCCTATAATTCTCTGGAAACTCCACTTTCAGCCACAAAGCTTAAAGTATCAGCTCCTCTTTATGTAACTAACAGTTTAAAGATAGATTCTTGAAGGCTAAGCGTTTGGAAAAACCAAAGAGATAATTGTCAGATGGAGAGAAAGCACAAATGTAGTGACCCAGTTATAACTGCTGCAAATCTCAGCACCAATTTTTCCTGTAAATTCTTAGTTTTCTCAGACCCTCAGTTGTATCATATCTAAAATTGGACTAATAATATGTACATCAGTGTATTTATATGAGAGCAAAAAAACCAAAGATATTAAAATTAATTTACTATGTCTAATATTTTGCATAGTTCTAGCCCCAAAGGAAGTACTCAATAAATATCATGTACTCAAGAAACATCAGTAGTTTCCCTTTTCCAAGAGTAGAATGTCTGTTTGAACAAAAGAGATGGTTCCCAGTAGTGCTACAGGTGGTGGTCTAGTTTATTGCTAACCAGTCAGGAAGTTTACCTCAGACCGAAACACTACTTTTATGCATGCCCAGAACTTGGTAAAGAACAGGGAGAAAATCGTTGTCCCGAAAAAAAGGCTAAAGGATATTTACCTCATAATGTAATTCTCTCGCCATGGTTATTGCCTGGATCTGCACTTAGATTTCAATTCTAAAGAGAAATAAAATTTGTAATAATGGAGGTGATTAAGATAGTATTTGGCCAGGAAACAAGTCTCCCCATGATGTCCCAAAGAAAGATATACATGTACAGCAAACAAAGCATGGTAAAATAATACTTTACTACTACCCAGAGATTTCCCCCAGCTATAGAGAAAGGTCTATAGAGCTGAGCTCCATCTGGAGGGACTCTGTTATAACTTAGTCTAAAGCCAAAGCAGATCAGAGGCCCTTCCACCAACTTCTCAAGCCCAAACACAAGCCTCAGATCTGGCCACTCCATATGAGGAAGGGCTGGAATACCTGTTAGCAAGCAGAAGGAGAAAACTTGCCAGAGTTATGGTACCCTTTTCACGGATTAATAAAGTCCTGTCCCAAAAGGCAGTGGGATTTCAAAAGAAAGGGTGTTAGTATTCTCAGGAAATGAAAAAGTCTTGTAGGAAAACGGTAAATGGGACCTGGGAGCTGATAAACTCGGACCCACACCCCAACTACATCACTTCTTGATGGTGCAGTCTTGGACAAGTCTCTCCAATTTAGCTATTCTGCAATGCTGAAATAATAAGATTAGCCAAAATTGGGCTTCACGTGATTAAATTGAATATGTATAAGATAATTAGCATGTCTTCATAAATTCCACTGTGTGATTTCAAAGCACATGCTTTTACCCAATTATTATAAAAGCTACCTGTAATAGATTTCCCAATTAAAAGACTTGTGTATGTAATTCTGTAATAATTCTTAAATAATAGGATAAGAATGAATAAATATTTCAAAGAAATAGTTGAGCAGGCTTTGTTTTTAAAGAACCCAAACAATTCGGGCAAGAATCGAATCATAATTTAAGTCTTTCTATCAGGGCTAGACTTTTATCCAAAGAACAACTGAATATTAGACTGCTGTCTTTGTCCTCCCCAAAATTCATATGTCGAAACCCTAGTGTACCATGGGCTCTTTGAAGGCGCACATTTTCCCTGCTAGCTGAAAGTAGAGCATTCCTATGAAATCTTTACTAAGTCAAAATTGGGTGAAGCAAAGAAGCAATTACATTAATTTAGATGGAAAAAACTTTGAGCACTTTCCAGGCCTAAAAATAACCTACCATATCATATGAAATAACATAACCTACAATGACAGCAAACACAGAGTAAGTAAGGGCAGGAATGATAGACATCCACAGCCTGAATAATGCAGTTCCCAGGGAAGGAGCTGGACGGGGTCCTTCTCATTGCTTGGGGTGCACGCAGCTTTACAGCTGCTGTAAAGGAACCTGGATGCTAGTTTTGCTTTTTGACTTTTGTCATAAAAATGGAAATCCTCTTCAAACTCCCTTTGCTTAGCAAAAACAGGTATTTATATACATTTTTCACAAATTCAAAGTGACATAACTCCAAAGGGGAAAATATATGTAATTAGGTTTAGATGAAGTCATAGGGGTGGGAAATTCATGATGGAATATAGTATTCTTTCAAGAAGGAAAAGACTAGAACTCTCAGCCATGTGAGAAGGCAACAGGAAGACCAGGGTGTGCAAACCAGGCAGTAGAACCCTCTAGACGCAGTACCTGCCAGCACTTTGATCTTGGACTCCCCAGCCTCCAGAACGGTGTGATAAAAGTGTTTATTGTTTAGACCACTCCACTGTTTTGTGCCTATGATAATGTATTATAGCAGCTGGAGCAGAGACCAAGGCATAAGCACACTGGTTTTTTTTAGAAAGTCAGTTAAGTTGCAGTTACCATTCCAAGATGCCGGTTTCCCGCCTCCTCCCTTGAAGCATGAGCTCTGGGACTACAGCTCCTTGAAGTTGAACCTCTTGTTCGCATCTGAAGAATTTGTCTGTGGAGGGCTTCTGTTGAACTTAGACAATCAGAGAAGATTTGTTAAATAGAATTAAAGCTCTCTGTGTCTGGCCAGCCACCATCTGCAGAGCACACCTCTGCGTCCTGCAGGACCTCTAAGACCACTTAATCCAGCCCATTAGACTGAGGTCTCAGATTCCACCAGTCTGGAGTCAGTTTTGGCCTCGGGATGCATAGTCATGCCCTGTTTAGCAGTGAGCATTGAACACTGGTCTCGGCCATTCCCACTGGCCTCGACCCTCTCCCTGCTCCCTGCCAGTCAGCCTGACACCTGATCAACCTTGGTCTTCACTGAGGCCCAGGTTTGCTGCAGCCACCAATGACCCAAAGTCAGAACACAGACCTGCTGGCTCCCCATCCAGGGCTTTCCCGCAATTCCATCCGCGGTTGTATTAAACCATTAAACTTGTTTTATTTTCATTTTCTCATTTTGCTACTTCTCAGAATTCTCCATTTCAAGACATCTGACCTCCCAACATTTCATAATCCTCTTGAAAGTGACACAGCAAATATGCTGTGCACACAGTGCAAACAGAAGTTGATTTCATTTTTCCATCATCTAGAAAGCACATAAGGTAATTTCTAAGCCAGCAGTAAAATCTATTTATAAAGAATGCTGATTTGTTTTCTGAGCTTTCCAGCACAGAGGTTCAATTTATTTCCTTACCATAAAAAGAACCATTACTTTTTTTAAACAATCATAGTTAGCGCATTTTAGAAATGTATTAATTTCAAAAAAAAAAAAAAGAACAACTTGCAATTTGGAGAGTAAATAGCTTTCTTAAAATGGTTCCATTTTAGACCCAGTTTTCTGATGGATGATTTGCCATGCTTCAAGGCAGATGATTTCACAGTCATTGCCTATATAACACAATGGTATTTTTATAAAGTCTTTAGTATCACTAAAAAACATAATTACTATAAATAAAATTATAGGGCAAAAAGGTTAAATCTTTACTCAGTGCTGAATTTTGAACTATCTCATTACCGAAAATTATGTTTTAAAACAAGTAAAATCCTACACATTCCTACTGTGGGAAAAACTTATTAACAACCTTAAAACTTAATAATTATGGGACAAGAACTATGATCATTTATCCTAGAGTACATTGTTTTCGGAGAGCAGATGCCTTTTTATTAGAAGGGGAATAGCAGCACCTTGTGGACAAATAAGAAGAAAGTGCACATGTTTTTGCTCTAGTAATATCAGTGTGCATAAAAAGGCCATTTTCTAGTTATGTTTAGCCATTTCTACAAGAGAAGTAGCAACACGTTTGTATATAAAGAGCAGCATAGCATTGCTTCTGGAGATTTATAAATTATCCCAAAAAAAGTTTTCAAGGAGATTCATTATTCTACATGATTCCAAATTTGGGTGAGAGAAAGAAATGAAACAGATTTCTCTGAATGTACCACAATATTGAAGCTAATCCACAAAAATATTTAATTAAGAAATATTAAAGACATATGTCCACATAATTCCTAATTTATGGTAATATCATAATAAACAAATTACAGCAACAAGAATACAAAAAGAAGGGAAAAGAGTGGAGAATAGGACCTTCCTCACTCCATCCCACACTCCTCTTCCACCACTCAATGCCCCCATGATCACTGCCCCCCACATCTTACTCTGGCCTTTGTAAGCATATGGTCCAGGAAACTCTGGAAGTTCCAATGTCCCTTTCAGAAGATAGGCAAGATCAAGTACTTTTCATAACAATGCTCACATATTTTTTGCCTTTTCCACTTCCATTCTCCCATGAGTATATATCAGGGTTTCTCAGAAGCTACCTGGTACAGTGAGGTGGGGGAGGGTGGGTTGGTGGCGGGAGGGGTCTCAGTGCTTTAGGTATTATTTATTAACACCTTTTTAAAAAAGATTGATTTGTATATATTTATGCATAGAAGGACTGGGCTATGAGCCAGGGGTATGGTTGGTGAGAGGATTCACTAGAGAGAGTGGGGAACAGAACAGAAGGATTACTGAAATACACTGCTGAGGAGCAGTGGGAGAGACAGGAGAGGTCTACTGTGCCCTGATTGAACTCAGGCTTTCCAGGTGACCGTGCTGAGACTTAACCTTTAGGCCTCCAGGGAGGCCCTATTAACACCTTTGTAAAGGTGTTTGTAAGGTCTTTGTAAAGTTCTTCCTTAATGTCTATTTTAAATCCCTTTCTTCTTTCCCCTCCCTATGATAGTTTGCAAATGATCTCTTTCTTAGGCCACAAGTAAATTGGGCTCTGTTTAGAAGTGTATCCATTGCAAGAAAGAAAGAAGATTCTTGGAAACTTCTGATAAATAAGAAAATAATGAAAACTATGGTAGAATATCACATCTCACTCAAGTCCTATCACCTATTAACACTATGCAATATAACTTCTGTGTATATTAGCACTATCAAAATGGTAAAGAGTATGTTCCAGATCATCCCAGTTTAGCTATTAGAAGTTATGCTCAATACATCCTTCTTTACACCCTTTAGGGGCTTTATGTTTCTATTGAAAATGATTGCAAATGGTTTCTGAACTAAACCTGGACAAGTTAAGCTTCATTTCTTCTGTTTTTACCTGCTTGCCACCCCGTCCTTCTCTTTCTGGTATTAGCCATTATCTGAGTTTTTAGACAAAGTCACTCTCTATCCTGAGGTTTGTGGGGTTGAGCCTGCCCCTACCCCAAACCTCAGGGGTCAGGCACAGGCATCTATAAACAATTACATAATTCACTAGGGAAGAAACCCAGCTCAGGAGGCAAGTGAGGGCTTAAAGCTGCCTGCTTGCTGTTCTCCAAGCCATGTGCCCCCTCCCCACCACCACCAGCACCACAGGGCTGCATCTACTGGGAGAAGGAAAGGTATTTCCTAATTCTTACAAAGGCATTATGTGAAGAACAGACAGCCTGAATGGGCAGGTGCACAGGCCTGGCCCATGAATGTATGCTGACACTCATCACAGATCAGAGCAGAGATGGATATGGAATCTCAATCTTCAACTCTTATTGAAATTTTAGAGGTTTTCCTTGTGGGATGAGATGAGATGTGAGCCTGAAGCTGAGTGGGGAGAGCCACACTCTACCACAGAGGGAAGCTTGCCTGGAGCTAAAATCCACAGGGAAGACAACAGAGCTATTTTGAGAAGCTGGGCCCTAAGACCCTCTACACAGCCATTTTCAACTATGCCCTTGTTTTTACTGTTAAGTACCAAAATTCACGATAGTTAGCCTTAAGCAAATTTGAGATGAGTTCTGTAACATACAATCAGTCCACTATAGCAGAGTTTTATAGCAGTCCATCCTAGCAGAGTTTTCAAATACAAAATATGTGTAGTAAGGTTAATAAAAATTGGAAGTGCTTTAAGCACTCACCAAAGAGTGAGGTGAAATGAAGGGAAGAAAACACAAGATTAGCAACCACAGTTGGCAAGGAAGGGTCTAGAAGCATCAGGCTAAAAGATAGAATTTAGCTTTATGTTCACACACAAATCCTGCGTTGAAGTCCTCTGCCTGGTGGTCACGAGAGAAAGGCGTATTTCTTGGAACCATTAAAAGATACAAAAGGAATCACCATATACCTCTGGGGACTCTAGAAGTCTCTAGAAGCAGACTGCTTGGGATTGTTCCCAGTTAGTTTGAGGTAGAGCAGCCAATTTTCAAAGCTGTAGTAATTCCAGAAATAACAACAGGAATTTTTATTTTACTTTCACTACACAATGCTTTGTTGTGTTAAAAGACACACCCAATAAATAGCTTTTATGACAATGAAACCAGACAATTTAGGGGAGAAGGAGCAGAGATACTTAGGGGAAAAAAAGGTTTAAGGAGAAATAAGTATCCTGAAAATATAAAACTATTCTATCAAGGATATATTTTATGGTAAATTAACTTGATACACTATGACTACTAGTAAATTTACAGAAACAACTGATTGGAAACTATTTCCATAAGTGCATTTTGTTTCATCCTTAAGAACAAGTTTCAGGGAGCCCTCCCTGGTGGCACAGTGGGTCGAGCACTGCACTGCGAAGCTAGGCCAAGCAGTGGGCTGCTTCTCTGCCAGTTCGATTCTAGCAGGGGAGATGATTCACCTGGCACAACAGACCACTCCTATCTGGCCTGATGCTCCCCTCAGCAGTATACTTTGTCAATTTGCCTGTTCTGCTCCCCAATTTGTTTCTGGTGAATCCTCTCGCACCCTGTACCTTTGACCTGTACCTACCTCATTTCTGTATGCATAAATAAATAACGTCTTTTAAAAAAAAGTTTCACAAAAAGTTACTTATCTGCATTGTTAATATTGCCAATTTACCTCACATTCTTAGCTGAAATTAAAATAAATTGTCTCATTGTGGGTGTGGTCCAGTCTGAGTCAAGTTACATGACCCTGTCTAAGCCTTTAACCTAGCAGTTTAGTTTAACCCACAGTACCACTTTCCTCAGGGCATAGCACTGAGTAGCTTAATGCTTAATGAGACTTTTTCTTCCTTCACAAGGAGGATGATAACATCAGTGACAAATATCCTGGGCCCTTTTAAGCCAATAACTCACAAGAAACAACTATTCCAGAAAGGGATCGATAATCCTGTCACTGCCCCTAGTATGTGCCTATGTTCTGGGACCTAAAATGAAAGAAATCCTCTCTGTCCCTCGTGTCCTTGAATTTCTTTCTCTCCAATATAACCTTTTGCTCACCACACAAGGAGATGGTTTAGTACTAACTGCCTTCCTTCTGTGGCGGCACCATTTGTGTTCAAGGACTTCCTTCGGGGACACAATTTCATGGCTCAGAGTTTGACATTCTGAGCACATGTAATATGACTCAATTAGATCAGTAATGGGGTCACAGTTGAACCATGATGGACAGGAAATGGCAAAAATTAGAAATTCTTAGAACTACAGATACTGCCATGAGCAATAGCCTAGAATAGAGATACAGTTGCCTAGTTCAGAGGAACCAGATGAGAAAGGACCGCAGGAATGAGTATCAGAATACCTACCAAAAAAAGGATTCCCCATCAGTCTAGCCAGAGGAAACTGAAGTCACTTTGCCAAAAAAAGAAGGATAAGTGGGAAGGAGAGAGGTAAGAAGGGAAGGAGAAAAAATATGAGAGAAAGAGAAGAACGCCATTAACTCCTGCTTTTCTATTGCCATGGGGAAGTTCTGACAACTCTAAAATGAACTAAAAAATTTATAGAGCTGTGTCCTTCTAGTATGTTTTTCTGGATTATTTGACTCTCTGAGTTGCCTTTAATAGTCTGAGCTATTTTTCAGCTCAGAAATCTTGTAGTAATGTAAATTATTCTTGTCCATAGAAATGTAAATGAATTTTGTTAAGTGGAATTGAATTTATGACTGACTCAGATATAACTTTGCATCTAATCATAAATAGCATACCTGTTTAAGTATGTTAAAATATGCCACCCCAAATTATGTCCTTTTAGGAAGAGTTTTATGTCATGGGAGGAGCTTTGAAGAAAGGATGGAGGTAATTTTTGATATTTATATGTAAACTTTTCTCTGTGAGGGCCTCTCCCAGGAATACTTAATTCTTTGTCTCTTTTCCAAGGAGAAGATAGAACTAAATCTGCATACATTTTGTCTAAACTGCCTCTCCAGATTAACTCCCTAAATTCCCTTTTCGTCCCCCAACTTCCTTTGACCTAGCTAAACCATTTAGGATGTCAGAAGCCACTTAAGCAAGTTACTCAGTCATGCTGGGTGTCTCCCATGTACACAAAAGATGTAGATATTTAAAAACAGAATCACAAATTTAGAGATCTAATTTTCTTTATTAACTGATTCATCTATAGGGTGGCATTCCATCTAGAAATGGGAAGGAATTACATAAAATCAGGGTATTTATAGCTACCAAGTGGGACAAGGAAAGATTATTAGCAAAGGAAAAGATTATTTGTGTAAGTTATAGGTATGTATCTCTGAAGGTAAAGTCACCTTTCAGCAGAGGAAGGTGAAGGGATTTTATAATTTATATTATCTTTGGTGCTGACTAGGGAACCACAGATTGACTGATTTAAGACACTACTTTTGAAACTGCAATGAGATTAGTTATTAGAACTGGGTCAAGGGTCAGTGGGAACAACTCCATTTTGGGTCTACTTTTTCTATTTTTAGTAAGTGTTATTATTAAACTGCTATATCTATTTTTCTCTTAATAATCTGTCTGATGCTTGCTTGATTATTTGCATGCCTAAAATAATCCTGAGAGATACAGGATCATTTTGCTTATTCCCTCACACCTATTTGCATATAAGTGCACCCTTTAATCCAGTGATAATGTCTTAAGAATTTTCTCAGTAATTAATGAGCTTTACATTTCTTTGAACACTTGGTTATTTAATTTTTGTCTGGGAGTGAATATTTTCAGTGTTTGAAAAATCATTTTCTTTAATACCAGGTACCCACCTACCAAAGCAGGAAGCATATGGGATGTAGCATAGTGGAATGATATGCAGGCATATAACATGAAGAGAAGATACTCAAGCATGAGAAAAAGTGAAATGAGTTCATATTTTTCACCAAAAGCCAGGATAAACTTCTGCTACAGAATAAAATCTAAAAGAAACAAGGAGTTGGCAACTGGATTATTTTACAAGACATGCTTGTTCAATATATAAATAACATGAGATAAGGACTTGGCAGTTAGGAGGTCATGGGTGCCAGGAGACTGATGGGGATAGAATATAAACCTCAGTCAGCCAGGGAAGGGGAGAGGGTAGAAATAAATTTGCATTGTTTTAAGTGCTTCAAATGAATTTTTAGGCATGCTGAAGTTTATTAACCACTGAGATCTATTAATAATCCCTTAGGTTCAAATAAGTATATAAGTATATGTACATATACACATATACACACGTATATAAAATTCTACCTCACCAAGAATAACTTGGGACCTGTAATGGAAGATTAATCCAAAGTTTCCATTAGGTAAGAAACCCTAAAAAGTGTTACATGTGTAATTTTAATTTTATTAGATCTATGCATAAGTTTGTTGATATTTTTATACAGAATCAAATTGTAAAAGTACAATCTCCCTAGAAAGGGGAGGCTCCAGTTTCCCTGGTCCATCTGAGGAAGGGTGGAGACAAGCAGCAAGAAGCAAGAAAAAACTTGGAAAGGAAGACTGGAAAGACTTGCAGGAGGAAAGTAGACCAGAGGTATGTGAAGAAGCAGCCTCACTTGCTTCTGGGTCTTGACTTGCCCCTCTGATAGCCATGATATGTTATTTCCTTAACCACCCAATTTTCCTCCTTCTGTTTTTCTACCACAATTTCTTTTATCCAGTCAAGCCACACTCTGTCTTATGCTTTTCATTGTCCCACTGTTTACCTGCAGGCTTTGGAATCTTAGTACTCTGACAGGTGTGCAGGATCTTCACCCAAGCAGGCACTGGGTTGGATAGAGGTGAAACAAGGATGAGCAAGCCATGATTCCTGATCTTAAGAAGTGCACCATTAAGTTGTCATATGGGAAAAATAGGATATTTGAGGAAATGCAGGTTATTCAAAGATGGATTTTTGGAGGAAATGACACCTGAGTTTGTCTTAAAGTGTTAACTCTGCAGAGTTCCTTTAGGACATCCTTCCCCTTAACATTATAATTAGAATCAAAGTGGAAGGTATCAAGTGGTGGGGCAAATGGCCAAGTCATCAAAAGTTTATTAAGTGATGCTAGAAATCAAATACCTGCCTTTACTAGATTTTAAGAGAGGTAATAATGATCAGCTTTTTCTGTGGAAAGATCACTCAGTCAACACTATAGAAAATGGCATGGAAGGGGAGAAAGTGGAATCAGCAAGGTGTCTTAAGAAGCTGTTGAAGAGCCTGGAACAGATAGGAGAAACATTCAGGTGTCCCAGGTTGTAAAATTCTCTCACCACCCACCCTAAAAAGGAAGACTTTTCTGACTGCCATAGTGTTCATTGCCAACCTCCCACTCCCATCTTCCCCCAAATTCCTACAGAATTCGTGACATCTGTGATGCTGAGCTACCTTTTATTCCTTAATTGTTTTGTGCACAATACTCAAGTCTCCCTAGAGATAACATTACAGTGTCTGTGGAATTGAAATGGCTGGTGAAGATGTCCAAGGCCAGGGACAGCGCCAGGTCCTACCCACCCACCTCCACCCTACCCGCAAACGCGTTCCTGACCCTCGATCACGCTCGGTCCCCTGTCTGCAGCACTGGGAGAGTTGACCTGGTCACTTCATTCTCTTGTCAATCAAATTGTCGCCTACTCCTAAGATCTAGCAGGAAGGCACCCTCAGTCAGCTCGAGATGCCAATCACGGCTGTTACCACCGCGGCGTCCACCAGAGGGCAGTACTCAAGGCTTCCGCAAAAAGAGAAACCTTAACTCCCTTTCAGCAGTTCCGCAAGCGGAACCAAATGAAAGTTGATGTATTTGGGCCCGCTGCGCTTGCCGTAGCTTAAGGTAGTAAACAGGAAGTGGGTTCTTTATTGGGATTCGGTATTGGCGTGAAAACAACACTGATAGGAGTGAACCGCATCCACTTCCTCAGTTGTTACAGTTTTCAGAGTTTGTGTTTCGGCTTCTTTTTTGTGCTTTCCCGCCTGTCTCAGCTCTAGCCGAGGCATTTTGTCCTGAGCCGGCTCCCACCTCTTTAACTCCTCAGTGTCACCGGAACCATGGCCGAGTATTCCTATGTGAAGTCCACCAAACTCGTGCTCAAGGGAACCAAGGCCAAGAGGTAAGTCCCCAAGTTCGTCGGACACACGCTTTCGCGCTTTTCTGATCAGCCTCTGCCCTCCTTCTCACGGTGAGTCTAGTGGAAGCTGCTAGAGCGCCACTTAGGCTCCCAGATCTCTGTGTCTGGCCCCTCGACCTGGTAGAAGGTGCCTGCTGTGGGACAGCCAGGCCCAGGGCAGGCAGGGCCCAAGCCTCTAGGCCTCTGGAAATCTTCGAACGCATTCTCTTGGCTCTCTCTGGCTTCTTTCTGGTCTTGAATCTTCTGTAGTCACGCGCTCTCTCTCGCAGTTGACCTCTGGCTCTCAGTGACCGTCCTTGTATACCTGCCCTTCAGGCTCAGGTGTGCACTTACGCATGCCCACGCATGCCCACACCCCTGCTGCAGGTGTCCACTGTCAGGCTCACGTCCCCCTCAAACCCCTACCCCACCCCCACCCCAAGCTCCCCAGTGCCTTCTGCGTTAGCAAATCGAGGTCACTGGTGAAGGCAGGTGGGATTGGGACCTCAGAGATTCCAAACTTGCAGCTTCGGGGCTATTAAGTCTCTTTGCTGTCTCCTTCCCTGTCTCTGGGTGCTTCTCCCCAGGTCTGAACAGCAGCGGGAACTGAGTCCAGCACTGTAGGTAAATGAACACTCGAGCTTTTTATGCTTGAGAATTCTGCCTCGGTTTCTGGCATCGTGAAGCATTTATTCTGAATAAATCTGATACTTACTGTCTAAATTTACAGGAAAGAGAGAGAAGTGGGCTTCTGAAAGTTTACTTTATAATGGAAAAATGTAAACAAGCATGTCTCCTTAAAATTATAACATACTATGTTAACATAATATATAACATGTCATATCAATCATAATATGTACTGTGTTAGACACTTTCTATGTTCCAAGAACTGTTCTAAACACTTTGCATATTAGCTTGCTTTTTTTTTTTTTTTAATATTCCATGGTGTGACTAACACATTTTAGATAGTATTTCCATTCATCAGCTGACAACCGCTTGGTTTTTTTCACTTTTTTGGTTATTATGAATAGTGATTACACTCTTTCACAAACTTTTCTGTGGACTTGTTTATGTTTCTCCTGAGTATATATTTAGGAATAATATTCCTAGGTTGTTTACTAATTCTGTTTAACTTTTTGAGGAAACCCCAAACTATCAAAGTGACTGCACCATTTTACATTCTCACCAACTATGTATGAAGATGTATAGCAACTCTTACTTCTCATAGTAACCTTAAGTGTTGAGTTAAAATTATTAACCTAATTTTTTATAGGTAGAGAAAGTGACTCAGAGTAATTCAGTAATTTCTACAGAAATCACAAACCACAAACTACGGAATGAGGTTACCTCCAGAGTCCATCCTCCTTACTCTTAACACTGTATGTGCAGGATTAGAAAAACCTCTCAGAGTTGGAAGACTGTTGTAAATCACTGAAAGATCAACACATAGTTGAAAAGACTTCTGATACCATCATATGATACTGAGCATGCAAATCAGTATATCTAAACTCACCTATAAAATTACCTCCTACATGGCCTCCTTGGTGGCTCAGGGGTTAAAGTCTCAGCACTATGGCGCTATCACCAGCCACTGGCATGAGTTCAATCCCCAGCCAAGGAGCTGACCCACATGGTACAGCTGACCTCTCCTGTTTCACCCACTGTTCCTCTCAGCAGTAAATTTCAGTGGATCCACCTGTTTCTGCTCCCTACTGTGTCTCTGGTGAATCCTCTCACTACCCACACCCCAATTCTTGTACGCATAAATAAATGAAAATAAATCTTTTTAAAAAATAAATAAAATTACTTCCTATAAAGAGTACAAGGGACTATGGTGATGGTCACAGGTGACATGATGGTGGGAGAATTATGGGGACTACACATGGTAGAGAAATCAAATACTGTACAAAAATGAACATTGATATAAAGAAGTAAAAATAAATTAATAAAAATTATCTACTATAGTAAGAAGAAAAAGAGCAAGGATAAAAAGAGAAAAAGAGAAGAGGATGAAGAAACACAACTTGATGTTGTTGGTAAGTTAGTTTTTAATGCTTTATTCTTAGAAATTTAACATTTGTTGTGATTCTATTAAAAACATTTTTTTGAAGGTAAAGAATAAAAAGAAAATAGAAGGAATTCTGAACTACTCATATTTGTCCCAAAGTTCTTAAATACTATTTAGAGTTATAGGTTCTTTTTACTCTCTAGGGGAGTAGATGTCACTGAAGCCTTTCTTCCTCTCAGAACCAGTAAGGAGAAAGAGGAAACACTACTTTTACTTATTAGGCACCATTAACATGCTTAGTAGCTCAGGGATTTTAATATATAAACTTAAAGGCCTGATATAGGTAGTGTTATTTAGCTGAGTAAACATTACACTTTTTTGCATGTGTACATACTTCAATTGTGGAAGTCTGATTTGTATGTCCTAAGAGGAAATACATCCACAGTAAAAATAATGATTTTGTGTATTCTTTTCCATGTAGTTCTGCTATCCTTCCACACCTACTTAAAAGCAATTTATTTCTCTTGTAAAACTTAGCAATTTCATTTTGAAACCTGGTATATCAAAAATATGTTTTCAGAAGTAACAAAAAATATCCAGATATTAAACTTCTTAGTCCTTAGTGTTCATGTTACATAATAAATCTTATGATCTTGAAAAATATTGTCACAGATGTACATGTGCCGAAGGGCCTACCCACCTGGGGAAAGCTATTCAAGCTTCATTTGTTTAATGGAGTTTTTTTTAAAGGCAAAAGTTTTTAATTTTTATAAAAACCTAAGTAAATTTGTTTTCTATTATAACTACCACCTTATTTCTCCAGTCTGGGAAATCTTTGCTTTTCCCAGAATCACAAAGATAGTCTTGTATATTTTCTTTCAGAAGACTCATTGCTCTTTTTTATGCCCCTATTAATAGCCACTTAAATAAAACTTTCCTTCCCCCATTAAACAGTTTTATTATCTTTGTCAACTTCAAATCTTAGTATCTCTGTGTGCTTCAAATTTGAAACTGAGGTTATTTGAAGACACTGTGCCCCATCAGGCTTGATTTTTGAAGTATTAGGGCTATTTGGTCTTACCCTTAGACCTAAACTGTAGCCATGAAGTCTGGGACGTGGTCCTCATAGGGCCTCACTGAATGCCCAAGCTACTCAGTATCATCTCCACTGTCTGCCAGCACATGGGGACCTCTGATCTTCACTCAGCTTTCAGCAGCAGCCATCACTGTACTTGGCCTTGTGAAATCTCAGCACCTACACAGCCCTACGGTGCCGACCTCTGGGCATTTCCCTTTTCTCAGTGCTTTAGTCTGTAAATTTTGGCACTCCAATCTCAGCTGAGTGAGAGCACCTTGCTCTTGGGCTCTGTCTCCCAGCACTATAGATGAGAAAGTGACATTAGAAAAAAAGTTGAAGTGAATGTGAGGTTCATCTCGTGTGTTTCCCTTTTCTCAAAGATCGTAAAATTGTTGTGCCTGTGTTCCAATACCTGAAAACTGTTTTCTCACATATTCTATCCAGTTTCCTAGTTGTTCTTGGTGGAAGGTAAGCCCAGGGTCAGTTAATATGTCTTTACTGGAAAAGGACATCACTTCTGTCTTCTACTTTGTCCTCCCACTTTCTTTCATATTCCTGACTTCCTAAGATTACCATGTAAATACTAATGACCTGTTGCTGAAAAAAGAAAATAGCATGCTAATTTCTTAAAGCTGTATTGATGACCCCATACAAGGATTTGAAGGGATGAGCTAAAGTCAGAGTGAGTTGGTAAATAGGATGAAAGAGACTCTGCCTTTCATAAGGGAAATATCAATTCGGAGCAATAATAGCAAAGGGCAAGAAGCTCTGAAAGAAAATAGTTTCAGAGAACTCTGCTAGGTTGGGAAGTAACTGAACTTACAGTTGCATAGTTTGTGAAACTTTCAGGAACTACAACCAAGTTAGTTCTGTGCCTACTTGCTGCTGTAGTTCCTTGAAGGGTACTTAGATTAGAACCTATTTCCAGAACTGAGATGTATGTTCCTGTTGAGCCAGGTACATATTATGATAGAGATTTCAGGAGAACTTTAACACAGAGACAGTGGGTCAGCTGAAGATCAGGTAAAACACACTCAGCTCTCATTTCTTCTGCCTCTTTGAGGATAATGGGTGTGTGGGCATCCGCAGGAGGCTGTGGGCAGCCCTGGGAGATGATTAGCTTAAGGAAAGGGCTTTTATAAAAATGAAGTCATTCCCTAATCTTTAATGTTTGCTGTAGCCTTAGTACCAGAAAGAATGGGCGCCGTGACAATATTTTGTCAACTGCCATGGCATTTAAACTAGGCCATTTGCAATTCAGCATTTAGAAAACATGCATTCACTCCCTTCTGTTAGACATCAGTAAGCAAAGTAGCCCTGGTTCCACTCCTCACAGATCATATCCTCTTAATGGGCAAATAAAAAATTACAGTATATGACAGGCTTTGTTCTGTGCTGTGACACTACCCAGAAGGGATATCTAATAGTTTGCAGGAGATTTAGAAAAGGAATAACTGAGTTCACGTTTTTTTAATTAGGTTCTTTGTATTTAAGTTTTAAACATTCTCTGTATGTTCTGAAAGTAAAACCTTGTCAGAGGCGATTTATGAATTTTTTTTTAAAGATTTATTTATTTGTGCATACAGAACTGGGGTACAGGCCAGAGGCTCAGGGGTGGTGAGAGGCTTCACCAGAGACAGAGTAGGGAGCAGAACAGGCAGATCTGCGAAGTACACTGCTGAGGGGAGCAGCGGGCAGGTCACACCATGTGGTCACCTCCCAGGCAGGCGGGATCGAACTCATGCGGAAGTGGCTTCAGCTTCTCAGTGCTGTGCTTTAACCCGTCGCGCCACCAGGGAGGGCCCGATTTATGAATATTTTGTCCCTCTCGATGGGCTGTATTTTGACTCTATTGATAGTATCATTTGATCCACAAAAGTTTTTCATTTTAATGAGTCTAATTTGTCAGGTTTTTGTTGTTTGTCTTATGGTGTTACATCCAAGAAATCAATGATAAATCCAATGTCATGAAACTTTTTCTGTGTTTTCTTCTAAGAGTTTTATAATGCTAGCTTTACTTTTACGTCTTTGAAGCATTTTCAAGGTAATTTTTGTTTAGATGAAAAATTTTTATATGGTATGATTAACTCAATTTTTAAATGAAAGACTTTAGGTAAACTAGTGTCTTTCATTACACACATGATCATGCATTTCTTTTCCGGAAAAGTGTAAATCACAACTACTGTCATTTTACCCATAAATACATAAAAATACATTTCTTATACGGCATTGGGTCTCTTCTTCAGTTTTACTCTTTTAAATGTAAACAATAGAATTTTATCAACCTAACAAAATTAATGTAAATTCCTTGATAACATTTACTATCCTGTTTATGGCTGACATATTTCTGCTCTAGCTCAACCACAATATACAGCAAGATTTGAGACCAGTTTTTCCCATGAAAATATATACTCTTGTAATGACTAGTTAAATAATTAGACTCTAGAGTTAACATTTCTACTGAAGAGCTACATATTAATGCACAGACAGTAGTTTTTGCTGATTTTGTTTCTACTTTAAAATACTACTCTGGGAAGACTTTCTGGAGGGATATATAAATAACATGTTTTCATAGCTGGAAATTAGTCATAGATGGCTGGGGGCTGAAAAGGAAGAAATTTGTCTATATATCATACTTCATACGTACTTCTGTTTTATAAAGAACCCAATCTTGATTTAGGTGCTAGTTACCCTAAATCTCCACATACACATACCAAAACAAAGTTTTGAAAAGAAATCATAACAATAGCATGAACTTTGTATAAAATTGAAAATAAGTCATAACAATAGCGTGAACATTGTATAAAATCTAAATTAATAATTTTATTTTTTAGGAATCTGGTGGAAAGTTACAAACTTTGGTGAAATTTCAGGAACCATAGCAATTGAAATGGATAAAGGCACCTACATTCATGCACTTGACAATGGACTTTTTACACTGGGAGCCCCACATAAAGAAGGTTTGTATCTCGTAGACGCAGTGGGAGGGTAAATGTCATTTAAACTATATATTTCACAACAATCATTCACTTAGGCGAAATTTAACTCATCTCAAGTATATTTCAAAGAAATAAAGCCATTATATTTGACTCTTCCATTTTTTTCCTTCCTTAGTATTTACCAAGTATTGGCAACTCCTTTTCAGTATCAGTATTTGAAAACACTGTCTAGTTCCAGAACAGTATCTATGGAAATCAAAAACAACATGAATAATTTAAATAATAAATGAAAAGAAAATCTGGTTCAATCAAATGTTTGAAATCCTACATTTCTCAGACATTTTGCTAAAACTAAACTAGAATATAGTTAATAATTTGAAGTCTTCTCCTTCCCTCAGCCTATCAGAGGAATCACTACAGCACAAAGAAATCGGAAGATGGAGAGTGGAATTATTTGGGCTGAATGGCCATTCCTTGAATAAATTAAAGCATTTAGATTTGTGTCATTAGTACTTATTTGTCTGTACATTATATTTTAAAATACAAGGGAAATATCTGGATAATGACTAGCTATGCTGATCTCTCCTGCTAAGTTTTCAAAACTAATACAAGTTAAAAGAATAAAGTATACCTTAATATGTTTATATCATAATACAATTGTGTTATAATATTATTACATTTAATTTTAAAAGAAAAAAGTTATATCTTAAAGCTAGGAAATATCTTTGCATGTGTATTTACAGCAAATTTTAAATTTATCTCAAAATGGTTTTATCTCCTGTAGTTGATGAAGGCCCTAGTCCCCCAGAGCAGTTTACAGCTGTCAAATTGTCTGATTCCAGGTGAGTTTGAGTTGCACTATAATTAATAACCCTTTACTTTTTAATTTAATTTTATTAAAAAAGATAATATCTACCTAACAACCCACAGAGTAATTTTGATTTAAAAATCAAAATGTCTTTTTTGAAGTGAATTTTATGACATTTTATTAAATAACATTATATATCTTCTAGTTAATTTAGATAAATTACATTTGCAGTAACTGTGATCTTAAAAGAGACTCACAATTCTAGATAAAAGCATACATATGATTCATAGCAAGACCAAATAAGGTATAGATTAGAAAAATCATGTGAAGAAAGCAAACATAATACAAAACCTGATCTGATATTACTGTGATATGTAAACACAGTGGCTAAGAATCAAGAAATAAACAGAATAGGAAAAGAAGTTCTTTTTAAACTAGCAGAAAATGTTACATAATCATAATGACCAAAGAGATGTTTTGCTCACTATTTTTCCAATCAGTTTATAAGCTCACCAACTTTATTCTCATAATGCAAAAGTATAGAATGGTACTTTGGGCAATAGAAACAGAAATTGAATTTCACTGTGCTAATTATCAGTCACATCAACAATGTAATGATGAGTTTAATCATTAACCTAAAATAAAGTCAGCTCCGGCATCACAGGGAACTGGTAAACTAAAAATCAGAAATCACAAACAAATGATTTCTATGTTTTTTAGAGTGTCTAATATGGCGAAAGATTTTTCATTAATAAAAAAAGAAGAACACACACTTTACATTTGAGAACCACAAAACAAAATTGAGAAACAAAATAGACAAATGAGGAAAATACTGGCAGTGACTTCAGTAGACAATGCCTTTTATTCTTCATCTGTATGTACAGGACTCAACACTAAAAAATAAATAAATAAATAAGATCCCATTAGAAAAATGGGCCCCAAAAATGTAAAATGGAAAAGAAGTACAAGTGTTGCTCATAATAATAATTAAAATGCAAATTATAGCATTCTTATTCTCTAATTTTTTTTTATGAGAAAGTCTGGTTAAAAAAAAAAAAAGATACTCTCCTAGTACATCCAGAGGACACAAAATCATTAATTCGAAGGAAGCCTGCACTCCTATGTTTATTGCAGCACTACTTAAAGTAGCTAAGATATGGAAACAAGTAAGTGTCCAAAAACGCGTAACTCGATCAAGAAGATGTGGTATATTATTTTCAGCGAAATAAGTCAGAAAGAAGAAAGTATCAAATCATTTCACTTATAGGAGGAACATAGGGAAACTGAACAAGGGGTCTGAAAAAAATTAGCAGCAAACTGTAAGTCCAAGACGTCCAGCAGGGAAATGGCAGGGAGAGGAGTCAGAACAGGGGAGGGAGGAGGACACTATCACCTCTTATAGCTCACAGGTGATTGGATGGTGAGAATTGTAATGGGGGTTACATCAAAAGAAGAAATGAAACATTATACAAAAATGAACACTGTAAAAGAAAAATAAATGTAAAAAAAAATACTCTTCTAAATTGAAGGTACCAGTATAAGTTGATATAATTTTTTATGTAAAACAATTGGATAGTATGTAATAGAAACTTTAAAGTAGATACCCTCTGATCCAATAATTCCCATGTTACAAGACTCTTCAAAGGATATGTTGACAGTTTTATGTATAGACAAGATATAGCAGCACTATTGATAGATCAGTGTTATATAATAAAAATTATTAATGTTATATAATGTATTTAATATTAAAATGTGTGTATACAACTATACCGTCCAGTATTGTGACCACTTAGCTATATGCAGTTTTTGACACTTGGAATATGACCAGTCTGAACTATTATGTATATAAACATATGTTTATGTTCCATATTTAATTTTCTTTCTCTAAGTTTTTAACATTTACCTGTTTTATTAATGTGAAGAATTGCTCTGAAATCTGGTTATGGAAAGTACCTCGGTATTAATTCAGATGGGCTTGTCATTGGACGTTCAGATGCAATCGGACCAAGAGAACAGTGGGAACCAGTCTTTCAAGATGTGAGTGTTATTTTTGTTTAATTATCTTTGAATTTAACTGTTCTTCAAACTGAACTAGATCAGTTCTGATCTATTCTCAATAGATCTTTTAGCCAAAGGAAAAAAATTTCTTTCATCTAGCTAGAATTTAGTCTAATAGGATAAACTAGAAATACTTATTGTGCTGGTTACCTTTGAGTAGTGAAATTACAGGTGATTTTGTTTTCTTTCTTTTTTTATTTTACAGGTTTTCTCCAAATTCATTTTTCTGTATTACTTTTAGGGTGGGATTGAGAGGTATCCATTTAGTCTCAAGACTTAAGAATTCTTTTGCAGAAATTCTCATCACTACTTCTTGTTGTTTTGTTTAGGGGAAAATGGCTTTACTGGCCTCCAATAGCTGCTTTATTAGATGCAATGAAGCAGGAGATATTGAAGCAAAAAATAAAACAGCAGGAGAAGAGGAAATGATAAAGGTAGCTATGATGGTTTTCATAGTCTAATACATGTCTTGTGTATGATGTTCTTCCATCTCTTCAGTGTTGGGGTCACTCATATCTGAAGAGGGGTGAACCTGTTCCCCTAAATGGTAAGCAGTGTTGTAAATCAGTGTATTCTCGCTGTAAAAAAAAAATGTTGGATAGTCACTTCTACCTTAAAAATTTCTCATAGCTTTTTACATTAGGTGCCAAAATTATTTTGAACTATAAGTCTCCTAACTGAGGTTTGTACTTGTACCATGTGGTAGAGAAATTACTACATCTAAGAATCACTTGGCTGTGTTAGATCCTTTCATTCATTGTTTTTCTGAGTAATTCCACATGCTTTTTAAATTTCTAAATTGATAACATACCTTTTTGAAAATAGGTAAGTATTCAGTTTTCAAACATGTTTTAAATATTAGCATAAAAATTATGCCTCAGCCTTCCAGAATTTTTTAATAAAAAAATTTTTTATGAAAATATGAATGTTTGCAAATTTATATATTTTTGCTCTAAAGTTACCTTCCTATATACACTATTTTAGACCTTGGTTCTTTTCTTAACATTGCATCTTAGAGATTTTTCCTCTTTGAGTGTGTAGAAAGCTTTCTTTTTAACAACTATATTGTATTTCATTTTAAGGAAGAACTGTAACTTAGTTCCTTAGATGGAGAAATGTACGTTATTTCCAATTTTTTTCTCTTGTAAACAGTATTGCAGCACATAATTTTAAACAATGCATCATTTGTAGGTATGCAAGCCTATCTCAAGATAAATTCCTAAAAGTCAAATCACAGGCTCAAGGGTCATATGTGTCTGTAATTTTGTTAACTGTTGCCACGTTGCCTTCTCTACAGGGTATACTTACACCCCCACCATTATGTATTAGAATGTTATTAGGTTTTTAAAAACTTGCTTAATACTTGAGCCTCCATATTACTCATCACTGTAAAAACTATATAAAAGTTATAATCATGTACAGTTTCTAGACCTTTAACCATCTGCTAGATCACCAGTGATCTCTGTCTTACCTGGAGCTACAGCAGGAAGTTGCTTATTCTTCATTTTGCTTTTACTGTTTTTTAATCCCCAGAATGAAAATATTTTTTGCTCTTTGTGCAATCACTCCCTTAAGAAATCTAAAACTGCAGGTTTTTGTTCCAGACAAGGGTACCTTACTTTTAACTTGCTCCTTCAACTTTCTTTGGGATAGTCACTGATCTTTCATTTCTTTCTGCTGCTTCCCCCCAGTACCCCCACCCCAAACCCCAGCCTGCATCAGGCTGCTCCTTCTACCTTGCTTCCCCCTTAATTATATGTTCTGAATGTTCCCTATTTTCATATATCATTTTTATAGTCTCTAAGTATTCATTTTACCTTGAAAAATATTGCTAATCTTTTTAAGGATGTGATAATACTATTCTTCCTTTATCTTATTATGTACAGTTAATTGAAGAAGAAAGAAATACCATCCTAGACATTACAAGAATTAGAAATTTCAGTAGACATTCCATAACTTCTTGTAAGGCATTTTCACTGCCAGAGTCGCTAACAGTTTTAATCTAAAACTTAGATATTTTTTACTGTATTTTGAAAAGTGTTAGTCATATTTTCAGTTACATAAATAAACTCAAGCAAGTAGCTGCAGACATGTGAATACAGCACATGATTTCCCTTCTTTAATCTTCATATTGTTCCAGTCAGGTAGTTAATATTATCCTAACTTTACAGACAAGGAAACAGCCCTTGCCCCTCCACATTCTCACCAGCTTTGATCAGTCACTTCATGAAGTTCACGTGAAAAGAGCTAGACTAGATATGGTTGGGACAGGATGTGTGTATTCAGGCCCAAGGAACGCTATAACTACTCATGCATTCCATACCACACTTTTAGGAAATAGGTCATTAGAAAAAGGTTAGTGGGTTCCTTTTTAAATTTTTATTTACTTAGATTTAATGTTATGAAGTACCTGTCAAATCTCCCTGGTTTTTTGTTTGTTTGTTTGTTTGTTTTTTGGCTAGTCAGGTACCTGGAAGCTCTGAGCATTGATGATCCAGCACTTGTTCCCCCCCTTGCTTTTTACATCACAGGCTCTGCTGGTCTGTGTCAGCCACATCCTGGTCTTATCTGCCAGAACAGTAGTTCCCTCCAACCAGAAGGAATACAGCTGTGCTGTATCACAGCTCCTTGTCTGGCTTTCCCCAGCTTTTCTATGGAGAACCAGACCTGTAACTCATATACCCCTCACTAGCACTGTCTAAGAATTGGACTCTGAGCTACAGAGATCACTTTGGAGATGTCGGTGCTTTGGATTGCAGATTGTAAGGACATTTTATCTGGATTCTGCCCCCTTCCTTGCCCCCTTCACTTTATCTTAATTGTTGTGTCTGTATCACAACAGTTGTGGTATGTGATGGCAAATATTTGTCAAAATGTATGAGGGTGTCAGGATTTAGAAGAGGAGATTCCCATGGTTAAAAGCAAATTGTACTTAATGTATTTTGTAAAAGTTTGGACAAAGTAAAATAGCTACTATCTTAAACTTACAGTGTTATAAAAAGAAACACTATCTCCCAGGGATAATTTGATCCTACTTTATTTGCTTTGAAGACAAAACCATATTAGTTAAATTATTGCCTGATTGTTTAGTGGATCTGATTTGTAAAATATCAAGTAATTTTCTCTTTAGTATTGCTGGCACAAGGGTTCTACAGAAAATTGTAATATCAGTTATGAATAAAAATTACATAACCAAATTATATCTAGAACCTGTCTTTTTCTGAATCTGTTTGCTAAGTTAATTGTCTTTCATATGGAATTCACTTATTCTTAGGTGATAATAATGTGGAAAGGGGGAATATAAATGTATAACCTGTTAAGTTCTCATTTTCAATATCCAGATTAGATCGTGTGCTGAAAGAGAAACCAAGAAAAAAGATGACCTTCCTGAAGAAGACAAAGGAAACGTTAAACAGTGTGAAATCAATTATGTGTATGTATGCTTTACCTTTAGGCCTACAGACTGGGCCATGAAGTGCTTCTCAGAACCCTAAATAAAATGCCTACAAGGCAAGATGTGGCAGCATAATGTAGACTTTAGGACAAAACATTGAGCTTAAAGCTTTCCTTTTCTTAAGGCGTCAGTTTTCCTAATTTTCCTGCTCCCTTTCAAAGTTCAAATCAGTTGGGTTAACTGGGTCTCCCTGTTCACTAATAAATTGGCTGTGATTTGCCAAGCCATACTGCCAACCAAATACTCCTTCGCCCAGCCAGTACACAGGGGATTCCAGCCAACATCCCCTAGTAGAAGTGGCGTTTTGTAGAGTTACTCAAAACAACTGCCCACTTGGTGGGGCACTTAATGCAATCTTCGTACCTGAAAGCTATAGGTTATTAAGTAGATTAGATGGGTTATTTTAATAACTGAAAAACCATAAAAATCTAAGTTTATCAGTAAACATATAATAAAAATCTGAAATTTTTAAAGAATGATAACTTTGTTTGCAGAAAGAAATTTCAGAGCTTCCAAGACCACAAACTTAAAATAAGTAAAGAAGACAGTAAAGTTCTTAAAAAGGCCCGGAAAGATGGATTTTTGCATGAAACACTTCTGGACAGGTAGGAATATTTTACCTTATTTCTACCAATTTTCAGATAGCATAAATAAAGTCAGTGTTCTTTTTAATTCACTGTAGTTTTTAAATGTTTGTCTGCACTTCTAATTTGTAATACTGCCTAAAAGGAAATCTTAAGTCTGGAAAAGATTGCTAAGAGAACATACCTAAAGAAATCACAACTAGGTTCTTAAGTATTTAGTGTACTTATTTATTCCAAGAATTTTAGGTCTCACTGAATGTACTTCATAAATTAATAGACCATCATCTTTTTATAATATTTATGACTGGATTAGAAGGTAGTTGATTAATTTCAAAATTAGCATCTTCCTATTAGCATGCTATAGACTCTTAATAATGAGATTAAAAAGTTAAATAAAATTGAAACCTACCAAGTTGGATTCAGAAGTGTGAAATATACTTGTTGTGGCCTGCTAACTAATGTTGTTATATTCCTATTCCCATTAGGTAAGTAGGATCCTGGATTTACAGCATAAAATAACATGTAGAGAGGTTTAGCTGTACCAGATTAAAAGAGAATTTGGTAGGCTGCCACTCATTCAAGTCCCATGTTGCAAAAGCAGTCTTAACATCTTTATTTGTTCACTTAATAAAGATAAGCTCTACCACGCATTTTCTGTTAACTCATTGACCAAGTTACTTACATGAAGAAAGTAAATTATGTAAGAGTTTTTCCAGCTGAGGCTGTATCTAGTTTTAAGCAATAAAAAATTAGATAAGAAAAATAATCAGGTATATATCCTGTAACTTTTATCACTTACAAAGATACCACGTTGCCAACCTATTAAATAGAACTTTAGTCCTGCTTAAATTTAGGGATAATTGAATTTGCTCTTAGGCATTAAAAAGCCTTTAGGCAACATTTGTTAAATGTTAGGAAAAGATTTTCATTAAGAATAGAATCCATTTAATATGAAATATAATATTGTAATTTACAATTGTAAATTGTAATTGAAGTAAAATCTTACTATTTTAAGATGAGTGTTGTGCAATATAACCAAAATTAAAAATACCGTTTCTAAGCATGAGTTTGTATTCAGTAGCAGTTGACTTTATCAGAGCCTGTTTCACATATATTAACTTTTACTAATTGTCTTTATTTAAACAGGAGAGCCAAATTGAAAGCTGATAGATACTGCAAATGACCAGGATTTTTGTTACTAATTCTCCTTTTGTTTTTTCTGAATAAAATAACCAGTGGAAGTGAGTGGGCTTTTTGTTTTTGTTTTATTTTGCTTACTGAGGTAATACTAGTTTACAAAGCTATGTACATTCCGGGATTACAAAATCTATTTACCTAGCATAATCCCCTCAAGGTCCATCCATGTTGTCACAGATGGCAAGAAGTCACCGTTGTTTTTGACTGACTTGTATTGCATTGTGTATCTATACCACATCTTATTCATCCCATCTTCTATCCTTGGACACTTGGGCTCTTTCCTTATCTTGGCGATTATGAATAGTATTGCAATGAACATAGAGGTGCATATGACTTTTTGAGTTAGCGTTTACATAACTGCAGCTAGATACCCAGAAGTGGGATTACTACTTCAGATGGTAGCTCTATTTTTAATTTTTCTGATGAAACTCTATACCCTTTTCCATAATGGCAGCATCGATTTCCATTTTCACCAACAATGAAGTTTCCTTGTTCGCCACTTTCTCACCAACGTTTGCTGTTTCTTGACTTGGAGATAATGGCCTTTCTAACCAGTATGAGGTGAAATCTCATTGTTTTTATTGATATTTCCTTGATGATATGTGATGTACAGCATCTATATGTTGCTTTAGGTAGAATATCAATTTCTTATGATCCATGTTACGTGGATGTCTGTTTGTTTGTTCTTGAATTTCTTTCAGCAGCATTTTGTAGTTTAGAATATGGGTCCTTTACTTCCTTGGTTGTATTTACTTCTATGTATTTTATATTCTTTGCTACAACTAAATAATATGGCTTTTATCATTTCCTTGTAGTTCATTGTTGACATGCAGAAACACAACAGATTTTTTGCATATTAATTTTTTTTGCAACTTTTATTCATTTATTCCCAACAGTTTTTTGGTATACATATCTTTTTATGTATATTATGAAGTCATCTGCATGTGGTAACATGTTTTAACATTACTTTTTCCTTCCCAATTTTGATACTTGTTACTTCTTTCTTGTCTAACTTCTCTGGACATCATATCCAAAACTATGTTATGTAACAGTGGTAAGAGTGGGCATCCTGCCCCATTAAATATGATGCTGGCTATGGGTTTGCATATATGGCCTTTCTTACCTTTACATATTTTCCTTCCATACCCATTTTATTGAGAGTTTTACCATAAATAGATGCTGAATTTTATCCAATGCTTTTTCTGCATCTATTGAAATGATCATATGATTTTTATCCTTCATTTTGTTGATTTCATTACTCATACTGATGGGTTTGTGTGTGTTGAACCATCCTTGCATCTCTGGAAAAAAATCACATGTGGTCATGGTGTGTGGTCTTTTAAATGTATTGTTGAATTCAATTTACTATTTTGTTGAGGATTTTTGCATGTGTTCATGAGAAAAATTGCCCTGTAGTGGAAGTGTCTGAAGTATTCCTGAGCTATTGGGGAATTACTGTTGAACCAAGGTTAACCAAGTTAACCAAGATTAAGCAATAGTCTCCATGGATGTACTTTATAGTTAACTGCATGCAGTTTTTCACCTAGAAAGGAAACTTAAGAGTACATACTTAAAGTGCCCCAGGCATATTTTCTTTTCTGGGTTTGCTATCAAAACATGATAAGAAACATGTTTTTTGGACAGCTTGTTGCCTTATTGCCTTATAATCTTACTTTAGTTGATATAGTAGATACTTAATACCTTTGAAGGGAAGTTAGAAACTCCCAATCCAATCAACAAGGCTTTAAATCTGTCTGTTAAATATTGCCTGTCACAGATAATCATAATAAATACTAGAAAAAGGGAACTAGAAAGAGAAAAATTAGATACTAGACAGTGGAATGAGAACTTGAAACATTATGAAAGAACAAGCAGGCTCAAAACAAATTGAGGGTAAAATTGGGGAAGTTCCCTAATTAAAACAGTTTAATTGCAGTAGGTATGATTGTAATGACTTCATTCTCTTGTAAGTTGGAATGAGAGCTATTAAAATCTCAAACATTAAGCATTATTGAGGTCTTTCTGGGCTAAGGCAATTTTATTCCTGAACACACCTGTCTATTTTGAGTTCCTAAAAACAGTATTCCAGGTATTCTCTAACCCTCGGAGTATTCCAGAATCAAGGTTGTATTGATTGGATGTCTTGACTTAGCCACTGGAAATTCTGAAGCTCAGGAGGGCTGAGGTTGACTGACATGTTTGTATTTCTACAGTTACACAATGAATCCAGTGCACAGTCAGGATTGAGACCTAACCTGCCAGACACTGTCTAGCTCTCAGTCTTGATATTCCAACTGTCAGCAAGTCAAGTTACATGGCCCCTCTACAGCAAGGTTGCTGAAATGCTGGTAACCTACAAAGGAGCTTTTGCTGTAGGGGGGAGTTCTAACTTGCCACTGCAGTTCCAATGTTCTCTTTGACCCTTAAATTGGAAATGTGCTTGCTACTGTGATCCCCCACAGCAGTGATTCTATTCTCGGTTATTTTTTCTCCTCTCAGGAGACATATTGCATAGTCTGGTTGTCAAAACTGAGAGAAGTTGCTCCTGATATCTAGATGGTTAGAGGCTAAAGATGCTGTTAAATTTCTGCATATACAGGGCTGCCCCCACAGCAGAAAATTACACAACCCAAAATGCAGTAGTGCCAAAGTTGTGAAACCTGACAGAGAACTTAGTCTGTTCCTTGCTTTTGCCAATGCCACAATCCTTAAGAGTATGACACATCTTTTCTGTGTTTTCTTTTCCAAACAAAAAATACATCATTACTTTTCCAACAATATAATATGCTGATATAGATGTCATCTAGAAAGACGTAGATTTCAAAGACTCAGCCTGAGAAGTGTAGTCCTAAGTGGAGCAAATCCACTACAAATCTAAGATTGAGTGCTGTAAACTGAGCTACAAAATTGATGTTTTAATAAGTATTCCAGGTAATTCTGAATCAAATGATGTGAACTTTGAGGAACTGTTGGAGACCAGCTCCAACTATTGAGGTGTCTGGAGGCAAGACAGGCAGGACCCTAAGGTGGGAAGGCCTCAGCGAGTGGAGATTCCTAAAAAAGGGGGAAAGGGAGAAAAAAGGGGAAAGGGGAGCGAGGAAGATACGGGAGTCAGAGTTGGGTGCAAGTCTTCCTGCTCTGCCTTCAGCAGAGGTTTATTTTATACATTAGGAGCAAGCAGTGGGATGACATCAGCACATGAACTGGGCTGAGAGAAGGAACACTACCAAGAAATTGAGGTCTTGCTTTCAACCAGATCGATTGATTCTTGAAATAAATGTGTCTGCCTGAATTTCTGAACATAATGCACAGAGGAGTTCCTGTCACCAGCTCACTCTTCTGTTCCCCCAGTGTCTGCCCCACTTTAGTGAGCAAACGAATTGTAGATTCTGGCAACCAGGAAGATACAGGCTGAAAATACGTACTTCCTGCCATCAGTACATATGGATCGGTTCACATTAGCTAGCAAAGTAAAAAGTTGCACTTTACACAAACCCCCACTGTAGTTCTGAAGTCAGTCGGGCAGTGGCAAAAATCAAGATTGAGTGTATCTACATATTGTCATCTAGTTCACATTTTTCCATGTTAATACATGAGTGTATTATGAGAAATTTTGTCTCCGCGGTATAAATACAAAAAAAATTAACATCCTACAGAAAGAAGTTAGTAAATATTATTAAAATAAGTTAATGCATTCATACATTTTAAAGTAAGCCTGAATTCCTAAAATGGGTTCATCAAACCAGATGACTCAGCACACTCCCAAATATTGTGGAGTTGCTGAGTCAGCCCGAAGGTAGATACAAATAGCTTCATGGCTTATCCACAACTCACAGTCACAGGAATCATACTCACATTGTCATTTCATAATGTATTAACTATACCATTATGGCATGACAGTTGTCATCACTGGGATGAAAAACTTCAAACATTAAGATCTTTTATGATATCCCCATAATAATATTAGGCACTTACTACAGGTAAGCTCAATTGGGGATTTTGCAGATTCACACATGTTGAAATCCATTTTACTTAATGAAAAGATTTAAGCAACACAAGAGAAAGAATAGTAGTAGGCCTCCCTAGTGGCTTAGGGGTTAAGTCTCAGAGCTGGCACTGCTATGGGACAGCAGACCTCTCCTGATTCTCACCTGCTGCTCCCCTTAGCAGTGTATCTCAGTAAATCCATTTGTTTTGTCTCTGGTGAATCCTCTCACTCCCCGCACCCCCACCTATACTCCATTTCTTCTACTCAAATAAGTAATAGGCAAAACATTTTTAAAAATAAAAGAATTATGTCTTGCCTTTATTTTCCCTTTCCTCATCTACTATTAGTTTGAGGTTGTTTTTTATTAAGTACATATTTCATTGATAACTTGAATGAAAAGTAGGCTTTACTTTTTGACCTTTTGTGTGTGTGTGTGTACTATATTCCAGGAAAATCCCTGACACTGGTGGATTTTTTTTTTTTATTGTATGCCACTATTTCACCTAAATCTTCCTGAGGTTTATTCTTCAGTTAGGAGAACAACCTTGTGTTTCAACACTGCCTCTGTATTTCAGAAAGAATAGATTTTCTTTCCAGAGTACATAGTGAGGAAATGTAAAATAAATCTGCATGTGTTTATTTTTCCTACAGTGTTTTGCAAACCTAATGAGGTTTTGCAATCCTGTTCTGAGAGCTACTAGTAGAGAAAAAAGGGTGTAGCGTACTACTTGTTAGTGTTTGTTTTTCCATCATGCAATTTCCTAATTCCGGTCCTTAGACACTAAGTGGTACTGTAAAGAGGAGAGCACCTTTACAAAGGTGGAAACAGCCTTCCAAGGTAAAGAATCAAATCGTGACTATCCCCTGTTCTCTGTCACCTAACAAAATTAGGGTGTATAATGGAGTCAGTTACAAAAAAAAAAAAAAAGTGTGTTAAGCTTCTAATAGTTATTGTTTTTCTTTATTATTCCTTATCTCTGTGTATGTATGACTCCCTACTTTTGTATCACTTGGTCTGATGTTACCTGAATCCTCAATATGTAGAACCACTGGTGGACCTCAGAGCAATGTAAGCTGTTGAATTACTTATAAAACTATAAAGTCTAATGTAGATAAACTGCAAAGTACAACAGCTGAATTGTTTGACTGTATCCCTATTGTTTCGAAAAAATAATTTCTCCAGTTACCCATAGAAATAGACCTTCTTGTATGGTGCCTTCTTCATTTTTGGCTTTATAAACCTACTTAGAAAACACTTTATCAATTCTATCACTGTCTCTTCAACCTCTTCCACTTCTCCGTCTGTGATTACTGATTTTTGTAAATCCATGTTCTTTGTACTACCTTAACCACATTCTACACCAGTATGTTCTTTCCACAACAGAAAATGTAAAATGATTCAAGCATTTAAGAAAGGGTTAAAAATTTTCGTGAGGACAAATTTCCTCTTCACTGTCCCATGAAAATGACTCTTCTGATTTTTTCCAGCTGAATTCAACTCTCAATCCAGTGCACCCAGACTTGGACAGTCATATACCATGGCCCCAAGTACCAATTTTGAAACTCCTCATTATCTCCACCCATTAATAATACAGACTCTGAAACACGTTCCTTCCACACCCATTGTCATTGCTATTCAGCTCTCCGTAAGTGTCCTTGAACCACCTGAAACCAGGTTCATACATGGTCTTCTTCACTGTCTCTCCTCAGTTACGTTGACTTGAATATTTCATGCTATCGTCACCTTGCATTCAACTACCTTAAAAATTATTTTGCTGGCCCTCCTTGGTGGCGCAGCGGGTTAAAGCACAGCACTAAGAAGTCAAAGCCACTTCCGCATGAGTTCTATCCCCGCCTGCCCCGGAGGTGACCACATGGCGTGGCAGACCTCTCCTGACCCGCCCGCTGCTCCCCTCAGCAGTGTACTTCGTTGATCTGCCTGTTCTGCTCCCCACTCTGTCTCTGGTGAATCCTCTCACCCTCCGCATCTCTGGCCTGTACCCCAGTTCTGTATGAATAAATAAATAAATCTTTAAAAAAAAATTATTTTGCCTTAGCTGATCTTTTACAATATCTTCAACTCACCAGAGACTATTAAGTTTATACACTTGGCTTTTGTTACACCTTTTTTGACTGTGGCTGGTTTGCCGTGCTGAGCTTTAGCCCACTGTGCCACCAGGGAGGGCCCCTCATCTCTAATTCTTTTTTTTTTTTTTAAAGATTTATTTATTTGTGCATACAGAACTGGGGTACAGGCCAGAGGCTCAGGGGCAGTGAGAGGCTTCACCAGAGACAGAGTGGGGAACAGAACAGGCAGATCGACGAAGTACACTGCTGAGGGGAGCAGTGGGCAGGTCAGGAGAGGTCGGCTGCCCATGCGGTCACCTCCGGGGCAGGCAGGGATCGAACTCATGAGGAAGCGGCTTTAACTTCTCAGTGCTGTGCTTTAACCCGCTGCGCCACCAGGGAGAGCCTCATCTCTAATTCTTAATGATCCTCCTGAAGTATGTTCGTTCATCCCTTCTCCACAGTGTAATTTTCATCTTAAGAAGTTTTAAATTATATTTTCTCAGTTCCAACCAATTCCTCTCTGTTCTCAGTAAATTTACATTTCTTGCAGTTAGTGTTTAATTTGTAAACTTAGTAAATCATTCACTTTTAATATATTAGTTTTATTGAGTTAATATTAAATAATCATTATCAACCCAATATTAATGTTTTCTTACATAATATGTTGCCTTTAAGAAATTCCATGAGCAAAAGATAAAACTGAGCACTTTAGCTCAGTTCCAACTGTAATCAGAATGCTAAATATAAACACAAACACTTCAGAACTACATAAAAAAATGTTTCTACCTAAAGGCAGAAGATCACTCACAAAAGTACCATAACTCAACTGATACTGTTTCCTCACCAGCAGATAGAAAGCCAAAGGACAGCAGAGTAGCCTCCACAAGCTGAGAGAAATTGTCAACCTAGAATGGTACTTTATGAAGATTAGAGGTGTAAGAAGAAATGTGAAGCAAAATAGTGAAGGTAAAAGGTAAGGTAAACAAAAATGACTGTATATGAATTTATAATAAACCTTAGTTTGGGGCCCTCACTGGTGGCGCAAGGGGTTGAAGCACAGCACTGAGCTTCAGCACTATGAGTGTCTGCAAGCTCATAGTGCAGCAGGATCCCCAGCCAGAGAGGTGACCCACATAGTGCAGCAGACTTCTTCTGTCTCACCTACTGCTCCCCTTAACAGTGATTTCAGTAGATCAACCTGTTCAGCTTCCCACAGTCTCTGGTGAGTCCTCTCACCTCCCGTACCTCTGGCCTGTACCCCAGTTCTTGTATCCATAAATAAATAAATCTCTGTAAAAAATAAAAAACAAGTTAGTTTGTACAAGGACTGTTTAAAATACTAGGTAAAAACAGAATTGACAGGAAGAGGATTGGATTTAAAGTATCACAATGTTACTTGTTCAAGAGCAGAAAACACTGTTGATTAGCATTATGCTATGTTACTCAATTAATTTAAAACTGTTAGGATAACTAAAAGGAAGAGAGAGTACACATAATCCAGTAAGTAAAGTAGGAGCATTGTTCTTCCCACCTCAACCACACACACACAAAAGGAGGAAAAAATAGTTGGGAAACACTGTAATTGTAGAAATAAATGTAAAAATTTAGCTATCACAAAGAATATAGAATGTTAAGTGCTCCAAAATATTTCAATTGGAATTTTTGATATTAAAATTACTTTAGGCCCTCCCTGGTGGTGCAGCAGGTTAAAGCACAGCACTAAGAAGCTAAAGCCACTTCAGCATAAGTTCCAACCTCCTCCCCCAGGGAGGTGACCACGTGGTGCAGCAGACCTCTCCTGACCCGCCCACTGCTCCCCTCAGCAGTGTACTTCCACAATCAGCCTGTTCTGCTCCCCACTCTGTCCCTGGTGAATCCTCTCACCACCCCTGGCCTGTACCCCAGCTCTGTATGCATAAATAAATAAATCTTTAAAAATATATATATATATATATTTAAAGATAGACAAATTAAACCAATGATTAGATAAAGAATATTCTAATAAAAAGGTTTATAACTATACTAATTATAAGTGCAAAACAAGAAGAACTTTTAGAAATAAATCAAATTGCCATATCCCAAATTGCCATGTAATGATAAGAATCATTTCACTATAAAATAAAACAATAACAGCCTCAAGGAAAACTGGCAAATCACCCATCCAGGTAGATTTGTAGTGTACATTGCTAAATGAATCTGACAAATTTCAGTTCTCGTATAGTGAATGTTTTGTTTTGCTCCCCAAAAAATGTTGGATTCCCAGGGGGATGGTGGAGGTAGGACTTTGGAGAGGTGATTAAGTCATGAAGATGACTAGTACCTTAGCAAAAAAGATCTCAGAAAGACCCTCACCCTTTCTGCTATGCGGTTATAGAGAAGACAGGTCCATGTAGCAAGTAGTGCCTGTCCTCACAGAAAGTGTGCTGACACCCGGTTCTGGAGTTTCCAGCCTGTAGAACTGCCAGGAATAATACAGTTTTGTTGTTTATAGACCATCTGGTCTATGATGGTTTGTTGTAACAGCCCAAACTGACTAAGCACAAGATAATTTAAAGAAGACAAAACAAAAAAGCTCAGACATAAATCAGAAAGTTACTCAACCTTATCAACATGGTGTACTGGTAATCGTTAACAGCTGACCTTTCAGAGGAAATAAAGCCTGATTTGTAATATTTGCTGTTATCCATGTGGCAAATATCATGGGCGATTCAAACTTCTAATATGATGTCACAGGGTGACAAAAGCCAGTTCCAACATACCAGAACATTTGTAATCAGAGACTTTTAAATAGCAATACAGTAAAAGCATTTTCTGACACCAGAATGATACAATTTTAGTCAATTAACAGAGTTGGCAAAAATATGAAACAATAGTAACTTTCATCCACTGTGGTAGTTAATCAGATTAATCACTGTGGCTGAATACAGGCATATCCTATAACTCATAGATTCCACTCCTTCAGACCTTTGTATTTAAAATACAAGCTCAATATTAGTGCCCAAGAGTAGACTTGGTGTTTCTTTACATAATCCTGAAAAAATGAAGTTAAAATTAATTTTTGAGTAGTCCTCTAACCGTGCTGATATGTATCATGCAGGGGACTGAGTTGATTAGATTTTCACTTTTATTTTTTTATCTTTGTAAAATATTTAATGCATGCATGCATGCAAGAAGTAGGGTACAGGCCAGAGGTGTGGGGTGAGATGATTCACCAGAGACTGAGTGGGTTGCAGGACAGGTGGATCTACTGAAAGACACTGCTGAGGGGAAACAGCAAGTGAGAGAGGTAAGATCGCTGTGCCATGTAGGTTACCCCCTGGCCAGGGATCGAGCATATGCTGCAGTGGCTACAGACAGCTTCATAGTGTTGTGCTCCAACCCATTGTGCCACCAGAGGGCCCCTAGATTTTCATTTTTAAAAGACCATTCTGATATAATGTAGAGGCTCTTTTGGAGAAGGGCAACAAGAGACCCCCCTTCTCCCCCAAAGCAGCAGTTACTGCAGTTGTCAACTAGGCAGTCAGCAGCCAGGGTAGAGAGATGACAGATTTGAGGCTTTCTAAAACATGATTAACTGTCTCACTACTAATATTAAATGTGAGAAATAAGGAAAGAGAAGAGTCAGGAGCAACTCCTGAATGTCTGCCCTGAGAATCTAAGTAGGTGGTGCATTTCCTCAAAAGGAGGAAGAGCAGACTTGAAGGGGAGAGGAAGAACAGATGCGCTCAGTTCCTGACTTGTCCATGAAATATCTCATGGAGATACTAGATACCAGAATCCAACAAAGAAGGCACAGAAGAGAGTAGAGTCAACTTGGGAGAAAATATAGTAAAACAAGTACATGAACCAGAGGTTTAGGATTTGGAAACCAGTAGCATGGTGCAAATAGAATCCAAATGGGGAGCTTTTTAAAGAGAAGAGTGTGGTCAGTTTTACCTAATATACTAGGTAAGTAGAAGCTCTAGTGCAATGGAAATTGCCTTTTGTGCTGCAGAGTTCATTAGTAGCTCAATAGAGAGTACTTTTGTAGAGTAGTTTGTAACATATCCAGATTAGGGAGTGGGGAAAAGAGAGTGAGGAAATGGGTATAACCAGGTAGGTTCTATTCTTTTTAATTGAAAGGAAAGTAATAAATGGAAACTATTTTTGTACTGACTAAAATGCATTAGCAAGTTTTCCTTTTGTCAAGAGGAAATATTCTTGAAATTCTACCAACTAGTTCCATAATTTGATAAAAAAATACTTTTTTTCAAAGAGTAGGAAGGACTTACCATCAAAATAAAAACTAGTCCTCAGGAAAAGATGTTTGATAACCTTAATCATATATCTACCATAGTTGATAGATGATAGCCACATAGGTAGATATAACTTGCCATGTGGGTAGATACGAACAGTAATTACTTCTTTATTATTTTATCATAGATGGCATAAAATACCAGAGCAGTATTCTCTTGGGGATTTTGGCAGTAAGTGGAGGAGGTTAGAAACCATATCTAAGTGTTGAATATAGAAGAGTCTTGAGTATGTGTAGTTACTAAACTCAAGAAGCTAATAGCAAATCTTCCTATTATTTGAACATCTCTTGACATATGATGTTAATGCAGTTCTTTTATTTACTCAATATTTAACCGACAAACATTTATTTGTTATTAACCACTACTGCTTAATACCATTCACTAAGTGCTGAGAATAAGTAGTAAACAAGACAAAATATCTGTCATTGTAGAACTTACATTCTGGTCAGCATACTCAAATGCACAACAAATTTAAAAGGAAATTCAATATGTGTTATGTCAAGTGGTGATGATGTTTGGAGTTAGGTCAAGTTGGGAAAGAAGGAGAAGGAATTCCTATGTTACAGATGATGCTGAATGAAGGCCTCTCTAATAAGGGGCTATTTGAGCACGTCAGTGAGTCATATAGATGTCTGGGAAAGAACATTGCAGGTAGAGGAAGCATTAAGTACTAAGCTCTTCAGGTGGAAAATACTTAACATGTTTGAAGTTCATAAAGAAGACCAATGTGACTGGAGCATCATGGAAAAAGGCAAAGCTGGTAGGATATGGTAGATCGGAATGTTCGTAGGGCAGAACACAATATTATCTTTCATTCTGAGTGAGGGAGAAGTTTTTGAACAATTCTGAGGCTAGATGTGATAGGATCTGGGTTATGTGGTGTTTACATAAATGAAGGACACCAATTCCAAGGTTACTGTATTAATCCAGATGAGCATAACTTATATCAAGTTAGAAACAGAAATGGTAAGAAGTGGTTGAATTCTGTTTATGATGTATTTTAAAGATAGAACCCATAAGATTTACTGGTATGCGGGGTGGGTAGTAAGAAAGAAAACGTGAAAGGTAAATATAAGACCTTAAGCCTAAGAAAACCAAAAGTGTGACTGCCATTTACTGAGATGGATAAGATTGAGAAAGGGATAATATATATTGAAAAAGAGTGAATAATTACATTTTGGTCATGATAAGTTTAAGATGCATATTAGTTACTCAAAGTAGATGATGTTGAAAAGATGACTAGATACAACAGTCTAAGTTTAGGAAACAGGTCTGACTAGTAACGTTAAATTGAGAACCATCAATATAAGAAAAGATATGAAGGTCATGAGAATGGATGAGGTTATGTAAGAGGTGAACAAGGGTAAAGAGTAAAAGACTTCTGAAGAGTGATCCCTGGGGTACCCAAGTGACCTAGAGATAAGTTGATGAGGAGAAACCATCAAAGGATATTTAAGATGTGGTCAATGGGAAAGAGAAAATTCAGAGTGGTAATCTAGAAATAAAACACATTGTCTCAGTGTCCAAGATAAAACCATGGGATGGCGTACTAATGTGTAAATGGGCAAAATAGAGGCAAGCACATTGCAAGAGAAGAAGTCAAGAAACTAGGATATTGGAAGGACTGTCTTTGCAGCTACCATCACCAAGAATATCATCATATTAGATATTAGATCATATTAGAAAGTGTGGCTGTGAGCCATGTGTGAAAAATCTTCAGGGTGTGCGGGAAGCAGGAAACAACGGAGGTCTGCACATCTCTACAATGAGACGGCAAGGGCTGTCACATCTGGTCATTGTGAGTGTTCTGACTGGTCATATATCAGGTTGGTCATATGACATGTTCATCTTCAACTACTCTTTAACCTATAAAAACGGTAATTCCATATGGTTCAACCTAATGTAATGGAACATATGCAAACGATATCTGAGTTGTGACTGACTACATAAGTTATGTATATTTGTGTTAGGACCATTTTCTCTTTCGGCTGTATACTTGCTGAGATCAAGAATTCATGTTACTGCCTGCATATCTTTAATAGCACCTAATGATCTGCTTTTGTAATTTTAGTTGATGCCTGAGTACTTTTAATACATACATTGTTGTTGTTACTATTGCTATGGTTCACTACTGTTACCATTTCCTAATGATACTCATTTCTCACTTGAGAAGTATGTACAGCATTACATGGGGATCAATATCAGCTTTATTGCTGTTCAAGTTGGAATAGGAAAAAACCAGCTTCAACCTAAGGCGAGAGAGGATCCCAACTCTTCCTCTGGTGTGAATTCATGGATGCAGTGACTTCACAAGTGCGAACTATTTCCCTGGGGTACAATTTTTATGATAAGGAGAAGTAAACTAAGGCGAGATGAAGCTGGGGAAAAGGTAGCAAATGCATATACAGATCTTTCTTGACTTGTGATGGGTTATGTCCAAAAAACAAACCCATCACAAGTTGAAAATATCCTAAGTAAAAAATGTAGTTAATACACCTAATAGATTGAGCATCATAAATTAGCCTAGCTTATCTTGAATGTGCTCAGAACCCTCACAAAAGCCCACAGCTGGAAAAATCAGCTAACCCAAAGTCTGTTTTATAATGAAGTGTTGACTATCTCATGTAATTCATTGAACTCTGAACTGGAACTAAAAAAACAGTTTATAGAGCCAGGTTGTTTACTCCTATGACCGCATGGCTGACTGGTAGCTGCAGCTCACTGCTGTGACTCCCTTCTGCTGTCCAGCATCACCGAGTATGATGCCATACATTGTTACCCAGGAAGAGGTCAAAATTCAAAGCATGGTTTCTACAGAATGCATATCGCTCTAACACCAGCATAAAGTTGAAAATGATAAGTTTAATCTCTGTACACTGGTGACCATCTGTACTTACAAAAGTCTCCTTTCCTTGACTAGCTTCTCTCCACGTCTTCCAGTACTATCCTTTCATGATGTTTCTTCGGCATCTTCACAGTCAACATGTTATTTATGTTTTTAAAACTGGTTGGAGAAGTGCCTGTTTTTGAAGATGTGGTCAAAGGCAGCAACTACATCCCCTCTGCTCTTGTCATCCAGGGTTTGCTGCAGTGAGCTTAGCACTGTGGGAGGAACAGGTTGGAATGAGAGAGCCAGAGAGGCCAGGCTACCCATGTGCAGTGACCCTTCTAGGTATCTACCAATTAAGTAAATCACTCTTCCCCTAATAATGAAGACGGAGACATGAATTGAAGGAACTAGAGAGAAAAGTGGAAGTTTTCTCCCCCAAATGTCTGATAGTAGATGCAGGTTTTGTGAGGTGTAAGGCCCTTAATATTTAGATGGATCTCTTGAAAGAAAAGAATACAAAGTTATAAATGTAAAATAAGATTAAAAGCTTCAAAGAGGCCAACACAAATGAATGTCCTGAAACTTTAGCTTTATTGCTTTGCAGGAAATTCCCCTCTTCCCTGAAGAAGGTCAAAATAGCTATTCTTATGTGTACAATAGGTAGAATTCAACTTGCTAGAAAACCAAGTTGAACTGGCTAGTTAATAAGGGGCAGTGGCTCATGTCCAATTGCATGACAGGCTCTATGGTTGATCTAGCAGCTTCACACAGTCACAGTGACCCAGATTATTCCCCATCTTTCCTCTGTGCTACCCAGTGTCTTGTCCTCGTCAGGTGGCTCCCTCGCCGTTTACAGCAGAAATGCCAGCAGCAATGGGGGCTGCCAGTTCACCCTTTCTTATTAGAAGAAAAAGGACAATTGTTTCAATTGTACCAAATGTCCTGAGCTATAAACCTTGGCTTGTTGGATTCAAGAATTTGAGTGGCTAAGTCTGAGAACCAGGAGTACTGCAAGAATGGTAGGACGACCTCAACAGCCAGATCAACCAGGGATAAGGCTACACTTCATCCTTGTCCCCTGTCTGCTGCATAAGGGAGGAGTGGGGTTGAGGCTGGTGAAACAGCCACAGTGTTCAGTCAGAGGGTAGAGGATAGAATAATGAAATATATGTATCGAGCGCTTTTAAGATGGTCATTTGATTTACATTCCTCCCCTCCATCTTCATTATTCTCACCATGAGACGGCCTTCCCAGGGAGGCAGGAAATTTTGTTCACTATTTACCCAGAATCTAGAATAAGTGGTCAGTTTTTATTGAGAGAATATATGCTTTTAAATACAAATTTATAAAAAGCAGTGAACTGAATTATTGGTTTATATAAAATGAAACATTGCAGAATATGAAATCAGAACAACAAAAAGATTTAGAGATTATTGGATTTGAGTTGATGTGACAAATAATTTTTAAGTCAGAGCAATAGTCTCATCAAACAAAGTGGAACTAGGACAAAGGGATTTTTTTAAAGCAGCTCTGGAAATTGACATATCTGAGGTGTCAGGAATTCAATCAGACATCAAAAGCATTTCACAGAGAAACCAAAAGATAAATGCAAAGCGAAGGATAATTAACCCCTTTGACATAATGTAAGGGGACAGATTACATATAAGCACTAAATGTGTCACATAATGCAATTTCTTTAGTCCAACATAATGATTTAACTTACTTTTTTATATAAAAATAAATCACAAAGGAAGTCATCTTAGTTAAGGAAATGGGTGATAAAGTTGTTGAAGGAAAAAAATCATGTAGCAAGTTTTCATGGTTTCTATTTTCCATATTTTAATATCACTTATTCTCTACATCCTGTGCTAAACAGATAGACAAAAGCCCAAGCTTTGAAATTCAGATTACATTTGAAATACAATAAACTTTCTAAAAAATTAAGGTAACTCATTTGTAAATACTTTGGATAAGGGCTTTAAAAAACAAACTGAATATAGGAGTGTATTTCCCTCCTAAAGCCTTCTTTTTTGAATTGAAACATTATCTCCATATTCCGTGAGTTTTTGAATATTCAGTTTTATGAAATCAAGCCATACTTGTTCTGGGCAATGTGGTGTGATGTGCCATAGGTTACGTTTAGGGTGGGGTGGTTAGATGGCAATGATTTTAAGTCAAGGCTCCACCTCAGGCACCTAGGAATGTTAGGTAGGAGATAAGAAAAGTCCCATAGCTTGCCAAGAACTTCAGCTATTCTGATAAACAATTTGATTACTGATGCTGACTCTTGCATACTATACAGGTTATCCAAGTCTTAAACTTGATGCTTGGTGTGAAGATAGTATTTGAACCACCCTTTCCACTGACATAATTATTCATTTGTATATTTAAATATCATTTTCTATGAATAAGTCAATATTCCACCAACCATGGCAGTTTCCTCTGGCTACATGCTTGGTCTCGCATCTCCACCTAACATTGAAGAATGGAGTATGTGGAAAAAAGCAAATGCATGTGTAAGGAAGAAAAGTCACATAAATGTTATAATTTCCGGAAGTAGTTTAAAATTTTTTAATGTGAAAATAGAATAACAGAGGTTCTTTGAAAGTTAAATCCAAATGTTATGAAAGTTGTGACAAAGAATATTACGCCAATTGACATAAGTTTTTGGCATAAAAAATCAGACTTGTCAGACCACTTAGCCACCAATGAATATACTCGACAAGAAAAAAGTATGTTTGGTGACAAACATAAAGTGCCTTAGAAAGTTTTTCAGGTGAGTAATCTATAAACCTAATAACCATTTCTATACTAAGTGATGGAACCCTGGGCAAGCTTATTTTGAGGTAATTGCTGCAATCAATATAAAAAAAAGTATGGATGGTCCGGGGCAGATAGGGGAGGAAGAGCTAACTACCATATGATACAGCAATTACACTTATGGGTATTTTTACAAAGAAAATGAATACACTCAAAAAAAGTATCTGTACCCATATGTTCATTGCAGCATCATTTATAATATCCAATATACAAAATAATCTAAATGTCTATCAATGGAAAATAAAGAAGTTGTGGTTTATATATATATATATATATATATGACATATACATATGTCATATATATACATATATAATGGAATATTATTAAACAGTAAAGAAGAATAAAATCTTACCATTTGTGGCAACATAGATAGACTTATGGAGAAATATGCTAAGTGAAATAAGTCAAAGAAAGACAAATGCTGTATCTCACTTATATATGGAAGTTAAAGACAATCAAACAAAAATCGAGCTCATAGATGAAGAGAACAGGTTGGTGGTTGCCAGCCAGAAGCAGGAATGGGAGGAGAGGCAAAAGCACAAACTTCCAATTATAAAATAAATCACACAGCCTGACAACTATAGTTAATAATAGTGATTTATATATTTGTAAGTTGCTAAGAAACCCCATCTTAAAAGTTCTCATCTCAGGAAAAAAATGTATAACTGTGTGTGATAAGTGTACTAGCTAGACTTACTATGGTGACCATTTCACGATAAATACAAATACTAAATGTAAGTATTAAACCATTATGTTATATGCCTAAAACAAAGTAAAACAGTATATTTCAATTATACTTCAATCACAGATTTTTAATTAAAAATATTTCTAGGGCTTCTCTGGTGGTCTACAGGTTAAGTCTCAGCACTGTCATCGCTAAAGGCAGAGTTTGATCCCTGGCTGACCCACATGGCACAGAGGACCTCTCCTGTCTCGCCTGCTGCTCTGCTCAGCAGTGTATTTCAGTAGATCCATCTGTTCTGTTCCCTACTCTGTCTCTGGTGAATCCTGTCCCACACAGCCCCACCCTGTACCTCTGGTTGACACTCCAGTTCTTCTATGCCAAAAAAAAAAAAAAAAAAATCTAAACATTACCTACGCCTTCAAAAAATTAAGTTCCAAAATAATTCAACATGGTTACACATGGTACATTTTCCCAACTAAAGCCCACTTGGCAGGACTCACAGCGCCCCTCCCCTCATAACCTCCTTATTTCATCTTCTTTCTGCTGTTCTTTCTGTTTCATCGCATTGACGTTTCTGGCCAAGCACAACATGCCTGGCACATTCTTACTGGTAAGCCCTTTGCACCAGCTGCCCTTTCTGCCGGACAAGGGTAACTCCCTCACAACCTTCAAATCTTTGCCCAAATTTCACTTTCCCAATCATACTTATCCTGTCTGTGGTGTTTAAAATTGTGGCTCTCCCCTTTCCTCATTCCCTTTATTCTGCTTTCTCTTTATATTTTATAAATATACAACTTTTGCAGTTGGTATTTATTGTCAGTTTTTCACCTGCAATGTAAGCCTTTTGAGGGAAGAACTTTCTATTTTGTTCCTTGCTTATCCATGACACATTGTCCGTCAACAGTAAACATGTTTTAAACTAATGAACATTGCTGGGTGACCTGCTTGGTTACTGTTGAATCAGAAACCCTTTTAATCACACAATTTGTTTCAAAAGTCAAACTCCCTCCTTAAAGAGAGGAATGGTATCATTTACAAAACAAAACAAAACAAACACACACAAACCAAAATCCCAGATATTAAAATTTCATTCCCCAATGTCCAACAAGATTGTTTGATTTTTTTCTAAGAAAGTAATTAAAATAGATAAAGCTGCAACCTCTCCCTCATTCTCTCAACCACACACACACACACACACACACAAACGGGGGAACTATATATGAATATACATGAATATTTTACTGACAGTATTCTGAGTTTTACTGGAGTTTATTTTTAGAAAAGATAGTTGGGACGTCAAAGACTAAAGGCTAAGCGAGAAAGTGCAACCCCGAAGGTAGGTAGGTCTGACGTTGAATTTTTTTAAGTGACACATCCTACCGAGGCGATCGCCTCCATAGAAGAAACCACTGCAAATACTTCTGTAGATGTAATTGTCAGGCGCAGGCTACAGAGGCACTTTCCTCCCGGGTTTAGTTCAGCCCTGTCAACCTAAAATCTGCGATGAGTTGGTTTTGCAGAAACAAACCGTTGCTGAGTGGCGCAACACAGCAGCAAAAGACGGTTCTCAGGCTGACCGGGTCGTTCCGCCTGTGTCTGAGCTCACGTAACTGAAGCCTAAATGCTGTGACTTGGGAAGTCCGATGCGAAACCCGAAGTGGGTAATTCACAGCCTGGAGTTTCTATTAGGATTTATGTCATCCCCCGACGTGTGCCAGAGAACCCCCCCAGGTCCCGACGAATAACCTCGCTCCACTGGGGACTAGTGTCAGAGGGCAAAGATGCATCGGAGGCTCCAGTTACGCCGCGTTTTGAAATTGAGTCCGTGGACTTTTGGCACCGAGTGGCCTGAGCGCAGACTTCGCCCGGGGACCTTTCGGGGGCGCTGCCCACCCCGGTCGGGGGAGGAACAGGACCTTGGGTGGCCGCTCGGCCCTGACTCGCGGGCGCGGTCGTTCGCAGGGCTCGACCCGCGGGAAAAGCTGCGGGTGCCACCCACCGGGGCGGGCTCTGGCTCGGCGCAACCACGGCGGCGGCGGGGGGGTGGAGGGGGCCTGAGCGCCAGCACGTCCCAGCGCCGCCCCGGCCCCCACCCCGCCGCTGCTCCCTCCGTGCGGGAGGCTCCGCTCCCCGCCGTTCCTACCGCAGCCAGGAACGGGCGTCGGGTCGTGTCCCCTCCGGCGCAGGCTCCTCCGCGCCCCCCGCACCCCTAGCCGCGCTTGGTGCGGTCCGGGCGCACCGGTCACGCGGCGACGGGGGCGCGGCTTGCTCCCCGCTCTGGTGGTGCTTCTCGCGGCCTCTGCGGGCGTCCCTTGGAGCGGCTGGAACGATGTTGGGCCCGAGTCGCCTAACCTTCGTCCTCCTGGCCGCGGCCGTCACCTGTGCGGTGGCGCAGCACGCGCCGCCGGTGGGTGAGCTCGAGCCGGGGGGCGCGGGCCCTGTGGGCGCTGGGCGGATGGGGCCGGGGGCGGCAGGTGCGGAGGGGGGCGTGAGCCTCACCTGGTCCAGGGCTGTATCTTTGCCCGGGTCTGTGGCTTGATGGGCATAGGTGTGAGTGTGGGTGCAGAGCTGGCTGGCGAACCGCACCCTGGTCGATTCTGTACAAGCTGGAACAAGAAAACGTTTTTTAGCGACCGCCGAGTATCTGTAGAATAGTGGCTGTGCTTTAAACACCTTTAAACCTGAGTGATTGTACTTGTTCTACTAGTTCCTGCGCATCCTCAACTGCTAAGAGAAAAAGTTCCAACCGAGCAGTGTCTGTAACTCAGTTAAGCGGATTACTTGATGACTTTGACAGTCTCTGCCTGTGGCCAGGTGCTCGAAAAGTTGCAGCTCAGACTGCGGGGTGGGGGGGTGGGGTGGGGTGGAAAGGCTGAGCGTTTCCAGTTAGGGCGGTGGGAGCAGCCGAGGAAAGCCCCAGAGTGGCCGTCCCCCCCTTTCCCTACCTCCCGTCATGTGAACTTCTGTCCCGTGGCTCTTTACCCACAAGGAAGTCACAGAACCACACACTTGATAACAGGAGACTATGACAAACCAGACTTTTGCTTTTACAGAAGTAGATTAGGAGTGAGAAAATCTCTAACCAGAGGCTCAAGCAATTGTTTTCAAAGACATGTCTCTCGTGACAGCAAGACTTTCATAATTCCCTTCTTTAAAAGCAGTAACACTGCACCTTTCTTTGCCAACAAGTCAACGGAATAGGAACTGGGCTGTGCATATGAACTGGGATTAGATAAAGATGATCTTAAGTAGTTTGGGTAAGATATTGATTGTGGAAACAAGATATGTGTGTTCTTCCTTCTTTCACTCATCTAAGGAGAAAGACTTTAAAAGTAAAGTCATGGTGGGATGTTATTCGTCTAGGAAAAAACGACAGAATATTAAATCAAAAGCAGAGTGCAGTGCTGCTATGTATAGTGATTTTGGTAGAAGAAAAACACTATATTTGTGGATAAGGCCTGGAAGGTTATAAGAAAAAAATAGTTTGCTTTAGTGTGGCGAGGGAATGTATTTGTTTTAGAGTGGTTGGGAATATAAGAATTTTTTTTGAATGTATGACTTGTATATTTTCAGTGTTGGCCATTCAGCCAAAGACCACCAGCAAACACACCTGTAGTTGAAAGAGTGAATTAGGTGTGTTATGATGAGCGAGAGCACATGCAGGGGTTTCTGTAGGAACTCACAGTGAGAGGGTATTAGGAGTAAGCCATTTCACAATTTGGACTTTGGCTGTGTCAGAGGAGTCAGTGGTTTGCTTTTTCAGAAAGGCAATTTTATGGTTGGATAAAGAAGAAAGGTCATTTATTTGACCAGAGAAGGGGGTATCTATATTTTATGAATTGCATAGAACCTTTGTCTTTGTCTGTGCTTACACAAAATCATAAAAGTGCCCTGTTTGTTCTCATTTTTTCAAGTTTCATGATAACACAGGAACAGAAGTTGGCGCGGCTGTGTCCTCATCCTGTAACAATGTTGAGTTCTGACTGTAAAACTCAGTTATTTCAGATACCAGGAGATACCTTTTTCTCTTGCCCCCTCCTCCGTTCTCTGTACTATATTATTTGATATAAATTATTTTTGAAATTGCTTTTAAAATCAACAGTCCCTCCTTTAATTTTTTTTAAAAGATTTATTTATTCATTCATACAGAACTGGGGTACAGGCCAGAGATGTGAAGGGTCAGAGGATTCACCAGAGACAGAGTGGGAGCAGAACAGGCAGATCCACGAAGTACACTGCTGAAGGGAGCAGCAGGCAGGTCAGGAGAGGTCTGCGGCGCCATGTGGATCATCTGCCGGGCAGGCGGGAGCGAACTCATGCGGAAGTGGCTTAAGCTTCTCAGTGCTGTGCTTTAACCCGCTGCACCACCAGGGAGGGCCCCACTTCTTTAATTTAATAGTTTTTTTTTTTAGAATAGTGGTTATTAAAATTTAATCCAGCCACCAGTGTTAGTTTGAGAAAGCTGTTTTCCTAAGTCTTTAACAAAATAAGAAAAAATAAGGCATAAACTAAAAATAAGAATGTTACCTTGTATTTAAATTTTACAGAATTCCAATCTTTGTTGTTAAATATTGTTAAAATGGCCTTTTTATGGTGGGTTTTTGTCTTACCATCTCCACTTGGAAGAGTAAACACCTGTGTTGAGCCCCTTCTTAATCTTTTTTACTGATCTGGTAAATTCTGGGAGCCAGTGGCCAACAGGACCTTTGAAAACTCACATAAGCTAGTGCCTTCTGACAATAAGAAGCAGTTTTTCTCAATGGCTCATTAGATGATAAACTGTCTGTAGCCATAATGTAACACAAGACATTCAAAACCACTTTGATCAATATGAATAGTAAGGATTGGCTTTAAATTACAAAGAAGTCATTTAATTTGGAACATATATTGGTTAAGGTCTTCCAGAGTTATTTATCAATGATTCTGTTTTGAAGCCTGGCACAAGAGAAGTCTGGAGAGGGAGATGGAGGTGCAGTCTTCCTGGAGTCTCTAGAGCTTGTCAAGGCATTTGGAATTTATCCTAAAAAGAATGGGAAACCATTCAAGACTAGACAAAATACAATTTTCATTTTAAAAAGATGTTTGGATTGAAGGGGGTGCAAAGTTGGATATGAGGAGAGTAATTGGAGAGGTGTTAGGTGTTGGAAGCATAATATCTGAAGCCATGGGAGCAGGCAAATTCAACTACAAAGAGAATAGAAAAGAGAAGAAGACTAAGAAATTTACACAGATATGGGTAAGGTGGAGAAGAAACGGGTGAAAATAAAGCAGTAGTCAGAATGGGAGAGTGTGTTACAGAAGCTAGAGGAGAGAGTGGGACAGATGTTGAATGCTAATGACAGGTCAAATGTCCATTATGCTTGGCAACTGGAGGCCATTGCATGCATTGGCCAGGGCAGTGTGGGCAGCAGAAAACAGATTGCATGCAGTAGGCTGAGCAGTGATCACCAGGAAAGGAACCAGAGAGTAGGAGAGATGACTGCTCAGTAACGAATCGCTCAGATTCCTAAAATCTGTGATAATGACTCAGTGATAAATTGCCGAATGGGACTTACTTTTTTACATCAGCCTCTCATATGAGTAAAAAATTCTTCACATTAGCTATTGAATCAGCTTTTAGCAAGAATTTTCTCAAAGTTTCCACTCTTGCATAAACCCATCTGGCCTCGCACATGTTATTATATATCATCTGCTTTTCCTTAGTACTGCAAAGGCAGGAGCACACAGATACATAATCTCCTCACTCAGTCAACACAAAGTTTATGCTTACCATGTACTGGATTGGGAATGGTTAGTGAACAAAACAGAAAATCCCTACCCTCTTGAAGGCTTTATTTACATCCTTTTACCTAAATATCACAAAGCCAAAAAAAAAGAAATCATGAACTAATATCCATGCTCCTGGTGGTCATCTATGCAAAAACATGCCTTTTTTTTTTAAAGATTTATTTATTTATTCATACAGAATTGGGGTACAGGCCAGAGATGCGGAGGGTGAGAGGATTCACCAGAGACAGAGCTGGAAGCAGAACAGGCAGATTGAGGAGGTACACAGCTGAGGGGAGCAGCGGGTGGGTCAGGAGAGGTCTGCCACGCCATGTGGTCACCTCCGGGGCAGGCGGGGATTGAACTCATGCGGAAGTGGCTTTAGTTTCTCAGTGCAGTGCTTTAACCCGCTGCGCCACCAGGGAGGGCCAAAAAACATGCCTTTTAATTGATAGGTGTAGGTATGTTTTGTTGTATGCAAAGAACATACTAAGAAATAAATCATATTTAGAAAATAGTTGTTGGTGAAGTAAAGACTTTTAAAATAGTCTTAGTGAGTGTGGACAATACAAAGGTTAATTTCAAAGAGATTCAATTTCCTGTTAACCAACCAGAGCAATTAGAGAATTGCATTTTACTACTTCCTCTCAGTTTAGGAAGCAAAACAAGCCATTCGAAGTTGGTGGTGGGTGTTCCCCCCTGTGAGCTGCCTTCCAGTATTGCAAGCTTATTACATAATATCTCTACCTATCACCTGTGTTTCTTCTTTACCTGTCAACTATTTAAATCTTTACCTACCTTGGTAAGGTTGTTTTTTCTTAAAACCTTACATGTGGGCCCTCCCTGGTGGCTCAGCGGGTTAAAGCACAGCACTGAGAAGCTTAAGCCACTTCCGCATGAGTTTGATCCCCGCCTGCCCTGGAGGAGATCCACATGGTGTGGCAGACCTCTTCTGACCCGCCCGCCGCTCCCCTCAGCAGCTTGCTTCATCAATCTGCCTGTTCTGCTCCCTACTCAGTCACTGGTGAATCCTCTCACCACCTCTTCACCTCTGGCCTGTACCCCAGTTCTTTATACATAAATAAATAAATCTTTAAAAACAAAGAAAACCTTACATGTGGATAGTTAAATTTGGAGCTAGTAAGAAACTTTAAATCACAAATGACTTCATTATAATTCTATGTCAAGTCTCCACATAAATTGGGGAGCTGATTTGTCTGTAGAAGTCGCCTTTGAAGGTAGACTCTATTACCATGTATCTAACCTTGGTGTTAAAATGATTGCAATTTTTACATCATTTTTTTCCCTTTTTTAAAATTGTATGTTTTTTTTGTCTGTTTGTTTGTTTTACCTCATTCTTCATTTCCATACATTTCATGCTTTTCCACTCATGTTTGGTCCCCGAGAGCTCCCATCACCAGTTCACTCCTGCACCATCACTATAGTCCCTTGTGTTTTTCCCACCAGTTTTAAACCATTTTCTTTCCCCCCACCCCCAAAGAATGTCTCTGGATTATAGTTGGCCTGTTGCCCCTTGATTTTTATTTTTACTTTGTTATAATTAGTAAAATGACTTCAGTTTTTACCTGCTGAGCACTCTGGTCTCCTAACTGCTACCCTTTTTTTTCTTCCCAATTGTTGCATGGGTGTTTTTATTTGCCTGGTATTGTTGGGTCAAATGTACTTGCTAAGTCCTATGACTAAGTATATTTCAGCTCTCTAAAGAAACCGCCAAACTGGGCCCTCCCTGGTGGTGCAGTGGGTTAAAGCACAGCACTATGAAACTAAAGCCACTTCAGTATGAGTCTAATCCCCGCCCCGGAGCTGACCCCACATGGTGTAGCTGACCCCCCCTGACCCACCCACTGCTCCCCTCAGTAGTGTACTTCGTCAGTGGGCCTGCTCTCTCCACTCCATCTCTAGTGAATCCTCTCACTGCCCCTGCACCTGTGACCTGTACTCCAGTTCTGTATGTATAAATAAATAAAACTTTAAAAAAAAAGAAAGAAGGGCCCTCCCTGGTGGCGCAGCGGGTTAAAGCACTGCACTAAGAAGCTTAAGCCACTTCTGCATGAGTTCAATCCCTGCCTGCCCCAGAGGAGATCCACATGGCGCAGCAGACCTCTCCTGACCTGCCCGCTGCTCCCCTCAGCAGTGTACTTGGTTGATCTGCCTGTTCTGCTCCCCACTCTGTCCCTGGTGAATCCTCTCACCCTCCGCATCTCTGGCCTGTACCCCAGTTCTGTACAAATAAATAAATAAATAAATCTTTTAAAAAAAAAAAAAAGAAAGAAACCACCAACTACTTGCCAGAGTAGCTTACCTTTGTACATTCCCATTGGCAATATATTATACAAAACGTAGGGAATTTTTTCTCTATCCTTTTAGCATTTGATAGTGCTCCTATTTAATGTCTGTGTTCTAGATAGTGTGGAGGTAGCTAGTGGGTTGTGGTCTTGATTTGCGTTTCCCTGTGGCTAATAATGTAGCACTTCTTTTCATGTACATATTTGCCATCTGTAGCTCTTTCTTGGTGAAGTGTTTTTGCATGCGTATGGTAGCGGCTGCCTTTTAATATTTCTATCACAGTTACCTTTTACTCTTGTAGTTAGATTTCATGTAGATCTCGTATCTGTATTTCATGAGTTTTTTTAAGTGCTAACAGGATCACTATAGCAAAGTGTCTTATTTCATGACTAGATGGCTCTCCTACTTCTGGCAGCAGGTGGAATGCCACAAAGATTCGGCAACATTTTTAACTTCCCTTACAGTTGTCTAGTAGAAATATGTCTTGTAGTTTGATTTTTATATTGACTTTAGAACCCAGATCACGCAAAATTAATTATCAGGGAAAGATGCACTCATTGTTTTATTCACTTGCTGAGTGATTCTAGAGATCGTCAAAAGCCCTTAAGGAAGTGCAGATTCTTCCCTATTTGGAATTAAATTGAAGATTTGAGTTTATTGTTACATCTATGGGAAACTTTGTGACAGCAAAAGCAGCCTGGACCAGCGCTCTGACACCTGCTTCTGTCACCAAGTGTGGACACTTCTAACCCCCAAAAGGAACTGCCCCTGCATCCAGATCACAGCCCTCAAGTTCCTACTAGCTTAAAATTCAAGAGGGCAGGTAATGGAGTTGTGTGAATGAATTCACCTTCTAAACTAAAGTTGTGATATTTAGAATTTTATGGTGAATAAGTCGGAAGGAAATAAGAATTACATTTGTAAGATTAATAGTCTTTGTAAAATAATAGGATTGGGAAATTCACATCTGTAAATTAAGACTTTCTCAAGTAGACTGCTGCTTTTAGTTACCCATTTCTACATTATGAAGCAAAGATTAGTGAATTTTGAATGCCATTGCTGTGTGTTATTTTTAAATAATTTTCTATTGTGACCATTAAAAACACCTAAAAATAGGCCCTCCTTGGTGGCGCAGCGGGTTAAAGCACTGCACTAAGAAGCTTAAGCCACTTCTGCATGAGTTCGATTCCCGCCTGCCCCAGAGGAGATCCACATGGCATGGCAGACCTCTCCTGACCCGCCCGCTGCTCCCCTCAGCAATGCACTTCATCGATCTGCCTGTTCTGCTCCCCACTCTGTCTCTGGTGAAGCCTCTCACCCTCCGCATCTCTGGCCTGTACCCCAGATCTGTATGAATAAATAAATAAATCTTTCTTAAAAAAAAAAACACCTAAAAATAATATTAGAGAATCTCGCTATAAAAATCCTCTCTGGCACTGAAGAATATAAAATAGATCATATAGACTACAGGCAGAATAGAGTTCAGAGGCAACTCAGCCATCCAGACCCATTTTAGACATAGGACCCTCGGAATTCTAACAGTCTGTTAAGCCACTGAGTGTGTGCAGGTGAGTTATCACAGCAATAGGAAACTAATATAGCTAAGAGCTGCCAAATACTGATGTCCATCCATTAACATATGTTTTAATTGGCTCTGTGTGAGAGACTTTTAGTTAATTTAGTAGTAGAGGAGGAGTAGCAGAGGAGTGTCAACTGAAGTAATTTGGAGGAATCTGTTTTGAGGAAGAGACTCTTAAGAAGTTCCTAGCTCAGAGTAACAGCTACCTGGAGAATAAGAATAGTCAATGAGCGTGAAGGGGAGAATGCCAGACTAGTAAACAGAAAATAAAGCCCTTCTCAACCTCTGTGTATAGAACTGCATAGCTAGTATTATTGCTAGATAAAAAGCAAACTGTAGCTCTTCTCTCTCTCTCTCTCTTTTTTTTTTCTACACATATGTTCTATCTCAAAGGATTTTCCTCTAAAGAACCTGAATAGTCACAACAAGGCAGCTTGGATGGATGTTGGTACCTTGGAGCAGTAGTTGGCCAAATCCAGCCTGCTACCTGCTTTGGAAAGCTTGCAAGTTAAGACTGGTTTTTACACTTTTAAATGGTTGGGTGAGAAAAGCAAAAGAATAACATTTCACAACAGAAAGAAATGATGTGAAATTCCCATGTCCATAAGCAGAGTTGAGTTGGAACACAGCCATGCTTGTTTGCATATCGACTGTGTTAGCAGTACTGTTTATTTATTCCAGAAGAACCTGGAACTACATTCAAGACTTCCTGCTACTCAGTACACTTCAAGTCACAGTTAAGCTATTATATCTCATCAGCATGTTAAAAGTCATGCGTATCAATATACTATGTTATTTTAATCTTAAAAAAAATAATAGGCCCTCCCTGGTGGCGCAGCGGGTTAAAGCCCAGCACTGAGAATCTAAAGCCGCTTCCGCATGAGTTCGATTCCCGCCTGCCCGGGAGGAGACCACATGGCGTGGCAGACCTCTCCTGACCCGCCTGCTGCTCCCCTCAGCAGTGTACTTCGTTGATCTGCCTGTTCTGTTCCCCGCTCTGTCTCTGGTGAAGCCTCTCACTGCCCCTGAGCCTCTGGCCTGTACCCCAGTTCTGTATGCACAAATAAATAAATCTTTAAAAAATAATAATAATAATAATAACAGGGCCCTCTGTAGTGGTGCAGCGGGTTGGAGCGCAGCACTGCAAGCCAGCCACAGGCGTTTCAGTGTGAGTTCGATCCCAGACCCGGGAGCTGACCCACATGGCGCAGCAGACCTCTCCTTCTCTCCCCGCTGCTCCCCTCAATAGTGTACTTCGTCTATCTGCCTGTTCTGCTCCCTACTCTGTCTCTGGTGAATCCTCTCACTACCCCTGCACCTCTGGTCTGTACCCCAGCTTTTAAATAAATCTTTTTTTTTTTAATTACCGTATAAACCTATCGTGTCAAAACAAGAACAGAAAAGTAGATTTCAAATGTTGCAGTCTTTTAGCAAAGCGTAGTAAGGATTTTCTTGTTAACTGAGTTAGATAAGGAAGCATTGTGTGTTAGGCAATGACACTAGAGTTGTGCTAAAAGAACATAATGTACATTAAATAACTGAAGATTAAGTAGTCAACATAATATCTAGGTTATGGGTAAACTGATCATTCAAATAAAATTTATTGCAACTTTTCATTATAGCAGAATTTATTTACAGACTTTAAAAAATAAAATGAAACTTCAATCAGAGTAAGATTGAAACTAACTTATTTGTTAGCAAAGTACAGAAAGCCATTTACCAGTGGTGAGTTCATGAAGTCACATTGATAGCAACAGTGGAGGAGATGTGTCCTTAGAACATTTGTTTCACACCATTATCCTTTTCATGAGAACATTTGTCAGGCAGAACATGTTGTCTGGCATCAATAGCACTGTCGACTGAAGAACAAGGCAATTGACACCTAGATGTTTCCCTTGGCTCTTGTCCTTACAGTACAGATCAATTACTGCTATTTTATTAAAGCACCAGCACCTAACTTGAGACATTTGATGAGAAATTTGCATGAAGCAAATACAGGCAAGGATGTTTTCAAAGAAGTTGCAAATGTAATAGTTCAGTACCACCTACAGTGGATCTAGTATGCTGTGTAACAGTTGACAGTGATCAAAATAAGCGTGGAACAGAAAAAGGCTTAATTGGACAAATGTAAAAACTGTTGAAAATGCAAGGGGTTTAGTCAATTGGTAAGTACTGTATGGAAAACACTGTAATCTATTAAGTTATTGAACTAATATTATCAACTGTGAACTTCTTCTGCTCTTGTAGACTTAACCGTTTATGAGTTTTTATATGAAGTAGATGCTGATATCTTACTTTCCCAACCATCCAGTAACCTGTCAAACAACTTTTGAGCTCAGGGCCAAGACTAAAATTTTTCTAAACAAAAACTATCTCAACCACTGCTCATGAACGCGGAAAGGCTTTGAAAGTTGAATTACTTTATATGCTTCCTATATTACCAGAAGTTAAAACAAGATGTGAGATCTCCATTCCCAAGCAAATTTGGTGCAGATATATTTTCTGTGCTCAACCTGCATTCCTAGCAATTTCCTTTCCTACTGCACCTTCCTCATATTGTGGATTCATTATTGTGGAGACACACACCTTCATACTCAAAATTATTTGACTTTAACCACGTTGGGTCTCCAGAGGAAAGGAGATAAACATGCTTGCCATCTTAAACTAGTAATAAAAGAATCATAAATCTGTGTGAATTTTTTAAAGGTTTATTTATTTATGCATACAAGATCTGGGGTGTGGGCCAGAAGTGCAAGGGGTGAGAGAATTCACCAGAGACAGAGTAGGGAGCAGAACAGGCAGATATATTGAAATGCACTACTGAGGGGAGCAGTGGCCAAGACAGGAGAGGTCTGTGCGCCATGTGGGTCAGCTCCCTGGTCAGGGATTGAACTCATGTTGCAGTGGCTGCTGATAGTTTGATAGCACTGACTTTATCCTCTGTGCCACCAGAGAGACCCTATGTTAATGTTTTTAATTGGTCATGTTGAGAACTAATTCTTCTTCGCTTGAGTAGTTCTCCCTAAACCAGTCTCATCCGTTCATTGCCTTAGCAGTGACCTTAATGTTGAACCTCTCACGGCATAGAATCTGGTAATGAAGAGAGACACAAACACACACAATGCAGTGGCACAGATTTGGTAATGGAGTTATGTACACATGCTGTGGGAGTATGGTGTGGGGTGACTGTTCTCATGTGGTAAGTGATGAAGATTTCAAAAGAAAGAGTATATATCACATCCCATTAAGTAGTTTACTATTAAGTGATTAACCAACCTGTCTGACATTTTTCCATCTGCTTTTATCTATACTCAATCTACTTGCACTATGAAAGCCAAATTGGCACTAGTACAAATTGAGTCTAAAATCTGCTTGTTTGAGGTTTTAGAAGGTTTGTGACAGGAAAAGACTTGTAAGTATCTTTGAAATGGTCTAAAGGGGCAAATCATACTTGATTTTATCAGCACAGATTAACAATTACAACCTAGTTTGCCTATCTAATCTTTTTTTTTTTTTTTTTTTTTTTTTGGTATTTTAGTGGACAGAAGACTGCAGAAAATCAACCTATCCTCCTTCTGGACCAACGTGAGTAAACATCCTGTGTTCTAAACTCACTTTAACCCTTGTGGAGATTTTATCTATAAATGATCTCATAAAAATAACAATAAGTCATCTCTTCTACCCTGAGACAGTTTTTTTTCTCCTCAGACTTATGTCTTATGCATTTGGTTAAGATTCTAAACAAATATAAAAATATTCATAATGAAAATATCCCTTTCTATCAAAATCATAGCAGAATAAAGAATTTCTATTCTTCACTACTAAATTCTTCTACCACTAAGAACTTTTCCTGACAAATGGAGAGCTCACCTGTGATTTTTGTGGTAGATTAAACTACCAGGTTAATTGGAACAAAGAAGTGTAGAGTCACGTAGATGAAATATTTCTAAAATAAATCCTGGCTTTCTGTCAAAGCTATGGAGAATGAAGCATAAGGGACAAACCACTATCAGGTTTTAGTGTACTTTAATGTTAATATTTTCAGCGTAGCGTGGGGGCCTGTTAGAGTCCTTGGTAGCTAAATGGACCCACTAGAGAGACACAGGGGCTCAGCCACCTGGGGTACAGACCCTGGCAAGGAAGGAGAAGGTGTCGGCAATGGTAGTCATTGCTGTCCTGCTCTTCCCACTTGACGTTGAGGGGGCAGGAAGGCAGAGGACAATTTTAACCAGTAATACGAAGATAACACTTATGAGCTTTGTTACATGTGTCTAAATTATGTTTTCTGAATAGCCTCTGTCCCAGATTCAGTGAAACTGTAATAAACTGAGTTATTTTGATTTACTCACCTTCCTGCTGAAAGAGGCAAAAATTTGGCAGTAGCAGTAGTTGGCAGAGTAGGTGAAGGCAGTCGATTTCTGTTACCACACGCCCTGTCTCTAGTGACTGCTCTTCAAGTCTCCCGTCAGCTTGGCCCCTGTCTTCAGTGCCTGGGTGAGTACTGGGTGGGTGCATCTCTGGGCTGTTCTCATGGCCCCACTTCATTGACCATTTAGTGAGTAACTGCTACTTGTAAGGATTTTCTCCTACCTTATCTGTGTCTATGAGTTGATTGCCATGCAGACCTGTCCTGCTTGGACATTTAATAAGTTTTGCACCGTGCACACACATGCACAAAGAGCATTTTTCTTAAGGTTCTCTGTATGTATACACATACAAACACACACACACATATACATTATGCACATGTTTTGGCAGTGGTGTTTCTGTCAGACTCCTTCCTATCTTGCTAACCTGTTTCCTAGGCAGAAATCCTTAGCACCACTCTGTTTCCTTTCCTCGTCTGAACTTTAAGTGAATGTTGAGATCTGGGAAGGAATTGTGGTGTTCATGCCCCTTTGACTAACAAAAATATAGTTCTCCTATACTTTTCAGGCATCCTTTTCTATCAAGGGCATACATTAGCATGGGCAGCTGTGAGGGAGGAAAGAAACACCTGTTTATCCAGACTAACAAGTCACATCAGTGCTGGAGGTCAAGGACTGACAGACAGATCACCCCTTTATCCATCTGAACCCCATTAGCATTATTTTTTTACAGCTCACTGGTGCTTTGCATCTGCTCTCTTATTTATGTGTATTTGTGTTGTGTCACTTGGACACATTTGTCAGCCACCTGCGGAGCCAGGTGGTTTCATTCAATTAATATTGATTATAATGACCTTGCTACAGCAAACATTAAATCTCAAAAATAATGATGTCTATTGTTCATCGTAAGCTAGGAAAATACATGATAGTATATTACTGTTGATTTAATGCTGATACTCTTCAATATTTTCTGCATAATTCTTTTAAGTGTCACTACCTGCATAACGTAGGTGCTCTATTTCTCTAGGAAATTGAGGTGCAGCTGTTAATTTTTTTTTTCTGCATAGAAAAACTAGGGCAAAGGCCAGAGGTGTGGGGAAGAAAAGATTTACCAAAGACAGAGTGGGAAGTAGAACAGGCAGATCTACTGAAAGACACTGTTAAGGGGAACAGAGAGAGAGACAGGAGAGGTCTGCTGCACCGTGTGGGTCAGCTGCAGTGGCTGGCAATAGCTTGATAGCTCTGAGATGTTATGTTAGCCTGTGCCACCAAAGAGGACCCTCTTCTGGCACTTGTTAAGCTGAAACAGCCCCCGTCCTCTGGCCTACAGCCAGTTCTTACAGGCATAAATAAATAAAAAGAAAACTTAAAAAGAAGACTAAGCAAGATCATGTTCCTATTGCAACAGAGAAAATAGCAGTAGAGTTCATCCACCAGAAATATTGCCTGGCCCTGTTGATAAGGAGTGGATAGTGCTGTCTTCATAGCAGAGATGACTGTGTGTAAAAGAACAGGAAGCTGGGGGATGGTTTTGGTAGAACAGTGCTTGGGCTTGAACTCAACCCAGAAGGATGAGAAGAGAGGAAGTGTAGTAGGAAGAGTAGGTCACTGAGGAGCAAAGGTTCGTAAAGCCAGTCGGGAAAGGGAACACGTACGTTCTCCAGTTGGGTACCTTAGAGGGGTTCTCACTGAGGCCAAGAGTAGAGACATTGATTTGGCACCAGTGTTAGGTTGTCTAAACGAAAATTCTGAGACTGGGAAATCATTAGCAAAGTGTCTAGACTAAATCTGCCAAGATTTAGAAAGGAGGGAAAGGTAGGTATTTCTTATGGTGATATTCAGATTTTTATGTAGTTCTATCTCCGGAAGCAAAGTTAATACTTTAACATATCAGCAATTCATAGTAACGTTCTAGAATGTATTATTCTATTTTAAGATTTTTGAAACTCTTTTCAGTTGTGTGTGGAACATACTGAAGCATTGGGTGGGAAAGTACCCAGGGAGTATCCACTTTTACATTATTGTTAAACTATGTTTCTAACATCTCCATATAGACGTAAGTCTGTAACCCTCATAGCCCCATCAAAAATTTGCTTTCAACATTTCAAGATGATGCACCTCTCATTACAGGTATAGGGGTCCCGTTCGATGGTACACTATAAATCTTGACTTACCACCCTACAAAAGATGGCATGACCTGATGGTTGACAAGGCACCCGCGGTATGCTACGACTCTGCAGTCTTCTCTTCGGGACTTTACTGAGTACAGTTGCATTGTTAAAAGAGTGCTACATGAAACTGTACCCTAAGTATTTTAAGAATATGCTTTTGATACTTTCCTGTCATATATAATGATTGATAGCCTAGAAGAAGATGTCATCCCTCTATAACTTCATCCTCTGTTCAGGGTTTGGTTTTTTTTTTTTTTTTTGGCCTCTCAAGGTCATCTACCTTCATTTAAGTAGTTAAGAATCAAAGCCACCTTAAGAATAAAATTAGCCTGCTTGTGTTCATAACTAATTGAAATTATTTTCAAGTAGCACTATTTGATTTAGCTACATATGCACATGTTTAATGAAAACAGATACCAATCGTTGTTTTAAATTTCAGCACTATATTGTTATTTTTTTAATTTGTTTTTTAGCTAAAGGTAATAGTGAATTCCCTGAAGGATGTAGTAAATGCATTTGTGCCAAGTGGAAAAGTTATGCAGATAGTGGATCAAAAATTGGTAAGATATATTATTTCCCATAATAAATTTTGTTTGTTTATTGCATTAATATTCATTTACAATCTTACATAAACTTCAAGTATACAACTTTCTATTTTAATACCTGTATAAATCATACTGTAATTATCATCAAAGGTATGATCGACCTTATATGACCATGATAAATTTTAAACACACACATATACAGAGAATTAAGAAAGGGTTCTAGTATTCTGTAAAGGTATAATTGGGCAGTCTCTTCTAAGAAGCATGGACAGGTTTGCATTTATTCTAGACCACTGTCAGAACTTCAGAAGGACTTAAAATTCTGGGGCCTGGTAGTGCCACAATAACAAGGCGCAATATAGCTACATATTTTGCAGCTTTCTGCTCCTCAGTGTTTCTGAAAAGCTGCATTGTTTTATTTTACAGAGCAGTTAACACTTCCTACCCCTTGTAATACTTAGGTTTGCAAATTCCCTATTGAAAATTTGGGTGTTCTTCTTAAGTATATTTGCCTGAGTGATCTCAGGACACCCAGAGATTCTTTTAGATACGACCAAATGGCGTATTCAGCCCAACCCTGTATTCTATGGCACGCCTCAGGAGCTGTGACCACTGTAACTCATTTTATTGCTTGTGCATTCACCAAGCATTTTGTTTTCCTCCTAGTCATGTGCAAAGACTCCATTTCTTAGCCCCCTTTATTTTATTCTGGAAAATCTAGATCTCGCTTTGTGACCACTTGAGAAATCTCCCATCCTCTTTTCGTCTTTGCTGTTTAGTGCAGATCTTTTAGCCTTGGTAGAAATGGTATTTGTAATCAAATAATTTTTGTTGTGAGGGTTCTGTCTCTGCATCATAGGGTGTCTAGCAGAATCCCTGACCCTACCCACTGGGTACCATTGACATCCTTAAGTCATGACAACCAAAAATTTCTTTGACATTGCCAGAACTCCCCAGGGGAGTCGGGGTGGGGCACACTGCCTCTGGTTGAGAATCATTTTCCTAGAGGCAGAGGCAGGATGCTCTGGCTGTTTTATGCCTATAACACTTATACCTCTCAACCACCAAACCAGTTAGTTATCTCTCAGGTTCATGTTTTAAGAGCTGATCTTTATGTTCATACTCACCAGCTTCCCGCAGTAAAAATGTTGGCAGGGGCAACCCCAGTAACTCCTGTTCTGCATGTGTACACACAGGGCAGCATACAAAGAGTTTAGATGCCCATGTTTTGTGACAACTGTGGGTTGTTTAAGCATTCCATTTTAAGGCTGGATCACTTACATATTAGCTGTGTGCCCAACAAATTTCTTAACTTTTGAAACTTAGTTTTCTCATCGGAGAGAATCGACAGGTTTCATATGGTGGTTGTGAGTACTGAATGACATATTGCATGTGAAGCCCATACTGGCTGCAGTAAATGACCGATAAATATATAATAAGTCAGTGGAACTACTTCACTTGTGCAGTGCTTTGAACACCTACTTGGGAAAAACAGTATACTTAGTTAGGTAAATAGCATGTAAATAGCAAGTTGGTAAAAATGAGACTGGGGAATTTTAATCACATGATCTCACCAAGACATTGTAAGCTTAACTAGTGATCACATTGTGAGCAAATAATTGCTGTTGAGAATTAATGTCTGATGTCCACCATTGAGTTTGCTCATATGTTCATTCACTGGTAGCTCCAGAATACAGTGAATATGTGTTAGCCCAAAATCAGCCACTTCCTGTGAGTGAGGAGAATACAGATTTGCTGCCTTGAGGATAAGAAGGAGACAGTAATGAGGTGTAATGGCAGTGGCTGAAGGAGGCTTTCGAGTAGAGATAAGGTGTGTTTGTGATGGTCCTGTGTTGTGAGTCATGTTAGATTATCAGCTGGATTTATTGCAATTTCTTATCTCTCTACAGGAGAAAAACAATTCGAAGTTTGGGAAAGCAATAGTAGTCATAAATCACTGCTTAATATCTGAGAACAGATAAGCTTAAGGAAACAAAAACAAGATTTAGAAAATTAGAACCCCAATATTATTACATAGAATCTTTTAGAACTATCATGATGTAATTTTTTTTAATGTATAAGCTTTGAAAACATGGTAACCTAATGTTACTGTAATTAAAATAAGAAATGATTTTTTTTAAAGATTTATTTATTTATTCATACAGAACTAGGTTACAGGCCAGAGGTGCAGGGTCAGTGAGAGGATTCACCGGAGACAGTAGGGAGCAGAACAGTCAAATCAATGAAGTGCTCTGCTGAGGGGAGCAGTGGGTGACACAGGAGGTCTGCTGAGCTATGTAGATCACCTCCCAGGCTGGGGATCGAACCTGCACTGAGGTGGCTGTAGCCAGCTTGCAGTGCTGTGTCCTAACTGGTTGTGCCACCAGGCAGGGCCAGAAATGATTTTTTTAAAAAAGATTATAAGATAAAAAGTTTGTCACCTGTTATGGCAGCAGTATCTAAAATGGGTTATAGGTAAAGAACCATATCTCAAAGCAACCCAAATGGTCATTAATTTATGTTTCAGCCTGGCATGCTTGGCCACTTTCCTGGACCCTTTGAGGAAGAAATGAAGGGGATTGCAGCTGTTACTGGCATTCCTTTAGGTAAAGTTCACAAATTCAGCTGTTTACAAATTCAGTCAAGTACTTCAAAAGTCTTCTGTTGCAAAATGATATAAATTTAGTAAGTGCACAAAAATTTGCAGCTCCTAGAATTTTAAAAGTATTTATATGCATGTAATTACAACTGGGATTGAGAAAGAATTCCAGCAATCCAGAATGCTCCCTGATTGCTTCCCTGGATAACTCCTAGTCATACTTCCCCGCAGATTAGTTTCACCTATTCCTGAACGTTTTATGAATAGAACTGAAAAGTATGAAATGTGTCGGTTTTCTTATACTTGTCATTATAGCATACTGTTGTATGAATAGGATATATTGGGGTTGTTCCCAGATAGAATAAAACATTCTTATATATGTCATCATATTTAGTTATTGATGTCTTTTAAATTTATTTTTGAATTTTCACCTTCCATGTTATAGCATTTAATGAGAAAGACCTGTCAACCATCAAGAAATTTTATTTTTAAACTAACAAAGCAATACACTTGTTATAAGTAGCTAGTAATGCCTAGGTTTTACAAGAGAGATGATAAAGCATTTCTGAAAATCAGTAGTATTTATTAACAAACATTGCTAGATTTTTCCCCCCATTGGTTTGCTTCTTTTAAAACCTTTCTTTAAAAAGAGTAGTCATCTACCTGGAAAAATCAATTCCTCTATCATGTAAAGAACATGTAAATACCACATATAAATACCTCAAGAAAAAATGAATTGGAATGATTCATAGTAAAAGAAAGTAAGTGTGGTATTTCACCACAGTGGAAGTCAAATGGAAATGAAATGAACATTAGATCCTGGTGGGAGAAAATGTGAGACTTAGTATGTTAAGGTAAAGACCTAGTTAAAGGCAGAAATTGTGGGTTGTATATTTTCAAGTTAAATGCTAGGTGGAATTATTAATAGTTTTGGGAAAAATACTCAGTAATTAGAATGCTGATGTTATTAATCATTCCTCTATTGCTTTTCTCACCTTAGAAATATTAATCACATTCTAAAGTCTGGAAAAGTGCATTTTCAGCATAAACCATGAGTCAGATATAATAGGTTATCATATTTGAGACTCCCAAAGGAAACAAAAACACAGCACATTGATGAGAAATGTGGACATTATGTCATAATCCAATTATAGTCCCAGATGTTCAGCTTACCTGTGGGGGAACAAATTTTATCTTGAGCCTACAGAGACCACAGACTGGTAAGTCACCACCACCCAGCCAGCTCTTCAGGCCCGGCAGGCTGCAGGCCACTTTTATGTATCAAAGGAAAATGTACATAGGGGTTGTAGTTAAGCTTTTTTGTTGAAAAATAACTTTTCAATACTGTCATGGCTCTATATATTGACCAGAACTTTTCCTGTCTTTTCTCATAGGAGAGATTATTTCATTCAATATTTTCTATGAATTTTTTACCATTTGTACTTCAATAATAACAGAAGACAAAAAAGGTAAATGGGTGCTGAGGGAGGATGGGTCATGCAAAGTACAGAGTGAAGGAGAAGTGTAATAAACAGGAGTAGCCTTGGTATAGATCTATGTTGTTGATGTTGTTTCTGTATGTTGATACAGTGTCACAGATCTTGGGAAGTTTTTGAAAGTAAATTGAAAACCATTTTAAGACCACTCTAAAGCCTGGTAAAGTTGAAATCAGGTGTTTCAAGCTCCCTGCCTACTCAGCTTCAAGTTAGGCATCATCCTCAAACACTTCATACCCCAGACTTGCATCAAAAGCCAGGACCAGCCTCCCATCATTTCCAGCCCAATGACCCTGTCTGGCATCACCTGATGTCCCCATGTTTTTCATGATAATTGCCCAGAACACCAGGAACACAGTGGTGTGCCCTGATTCGCTGTTGTCCTTCACCTGTACTTCGGTATAAAGGCTGCCTCTACCTAGCCTTTGAGGTGTCCAGCTGGAGGGACAGAAGGGAAGCTGTGGCTAAGTCATATTAGCCAGGGCTAAGGTAGCATGCCCAGTAGAGCCTTCACAGTGGACCACTGGTGCTTTTTGGATATTCTGATCTTACCTGAAACCCTGTGCTCTCAGGTATTGAGAAGCTTCTGACTGATGTGACAGGGACTATTGGTGATCTCATTAAAGTCATCTATATAGATGACTTTACATATCAGGATAATGCTTAATCCATATGTTGGATTGAAATATTATGATAGCAGTTAAGCGAAATTGATTTCAAATTGTTCATATACTGTCAACTTTTACACATCTCTCCTGCTTTCTTTCCATTAGGTCATCTACTGCATGGGCGAAACATGGATTTTGGAGTATTTCTTGGGTAATTAAGTAACGTGGTATCAGCAGCCACTGAGAAAAACAGATAGTGTTACACTGATGAAAAGAAGCTCCATGTCTTGTCCAAAATGCGACCAGAAGTGAAGACATTGGGTTCCTGGTTTAGAGACAAGTTGGACACTCATGTTGAGTTATTTGCACATCTGAGTTGCACCCAATGAGCAGGGACTGGAGCATGCACACCTCGGTCATTGCTGCTAAGAAAGAGTAGCATCCTATTTCATGTGTCATCTTCACCTCTCTGAAAAAGTGTAACAGGAATTAGCAACCTAAATTTGAGTCTAGGATTTGTTATTTACAGGCAGTTATATGGGAGAATTAAGTTAACTTCTCTGAGCCTCAGTTTGGCATGCAAAATGGAGGGGTAAACAATCTATATTGTAAAGTTCTCCGTAGAACTTTAAAGTTCTCCTTAGAGCTTCAAGGGGAGAGCAGAGGGGAGATGGCTGAAAACGGGAGAGAAGAGCACGGGGCACTTGAGTGAAGTATCATAGGTGCTGTGGTGCCAGGAGAACTACAAGACCACACCAGAGGGGAGAAATCAGATAGTAACCAAAAATCAGCCAAAATGTAAAGAAAGGAATAGTAATCTTTAAAAAAAAACAAAAAAAACCTGATGCTAGGGGTAGGTCGCTAAGGCACATGGTATAACACCAACCATCTTCATGTTCTTCGTTATGATCATTGTTCCTAAAGTCACTGAAATGTGTCTTTCATAGGTGGAATATAAATAATCATTCCTGGGTTGTAACTGAAGAACTCAAACCTTTAACAGTGAACTTGGACTTCCAAAGAAACAATAAAACTGTCTTCAAGGCTTCAAGCTTTGCTGGCTATGTGGGCATGTTAACAGGATTCAAACCAGTAAGAAATCTGTTGTTACCGAATTTTGCAGGTAGCTTTTGCTGTCCTGCTTTTGTTGTGTCCTGCTTTTGCTCTCTGTGAAGGGTGGAGCCCAAGGAAACAAGCAGCTAAAAGGAATATGAAACCCCAGTTCACCCCTCTGTACTTTTTGTCTCCTTCATAGGTATGAGCTTGCATGATAGAGAAGAGTAGGAAGGAAATGAAGGTTTCTGATCCTGTTCTGGGGAAAAGGCATGTGGCTGGGTGTTGAGGGCTCAGAGTGGGGATCTGGGACTGGTCCTAGTTCTGCCACTGAGGCCGGTGAGGCATCGACGCCCTGTGCTCCAGTTTCCTTGTCAGACAAGGGTAACTGACCCTGTCCCCTCTAGTCACTTCACACACTTGATGTGAAAATACTTTGACTGTCTAAATACTCTGTTCTCATAACTGTTATTGTTGCAGTTTCAGTTTTTCTTTAGTCCCTGTTACTTAGTTCAGGCCTTGAGCAAGCTCTGTAATATGCAGTGGGAGGACGTCAAACAGGATGGTGGAAATTTCTAACTTTAGTATTTGTCTTATTCTCAGGGTCTGTTTAGTCTTACACTAAATGAACGTTTCAGCCCAAATGGTGGTTATATGGGTAAGTGGCAAGTTCTTAAGGGAAAGGGGGTCCGCAGATATTTGAGGAGAGGGCTGGCCTGTGCCTTCCAGTTGTATTAACAGTCTTAACCTTTTGTATGTCCTGTGACTGAGTTTGATCTCTTCCAGGTGTCCTGGAATGGATTTTGGGAAAGAAAGATGCCATGTGGATAGGGTTTATCACTAGAACTGTTCTGGAAAATAGCACAAGGTAATGTTTTCAGTTGCTTCATTATCAAGTGTAATACTGTATTTTTTTTTAAAAGATTTGTTTGCATACAGAACTGGGGTACAGAGTTGCAGGGGTGGTAAGAGGCTTCACCTGAGACAGAGTGGGGAGCAGAACAGACAAACTGATGAAGTGCACTGCTGAGGGGAGCAGCGGGCTGGTCAGGAGAGGTCTGCCACTCCATGTGGGTCACCTCCAGGGCAGGGATCAAACTCATGCTGAAGTGGCTTTAGCTTAGTGCTGTGCTTTAACCTACTGAGCCACCAGGGAGGGCCGTGATACTGTATTTTTAATTCATTTTTTAAAAGATTTATTTATTTATGCACATAAGAGCTGGAGTATAAACCAGAGGTGGGGTTGGGGGAATGCTGAGAGGTGTCACTAGAGACAGAGTGGGGAGCAGAACAGACAAGTCTACTGAAAAACACCAGTGAGGGGAGCAGTGGAGGAGACAGGAGAGTCTCTGTGCCATGTGGGTCAGCTCCCGGGCCGGGGATCGAACTCAAGCTGTAGAGGCTGCTGATAGCATCATAGGGCTGAGCCTTAATCCCTTGCACCACTAGGGAGGCCACTATTTCAGTTGAAATAGACTGATATATATTAGTACCAGGTATACAATATAATAATTCATATATCGTGAAATACTTATCATTATAATAAGTATAGGTAACATCTGTCACCACACAACTACAAATTTATTACTCTGATTCTGAGAACCTTACACTTGACTCTCTTAGCAACTTAGAAATGTTCAATCCGCTGTTACAAACTGCGGGCTCCGTGTGCACATCACATCCCCATGGCCAACACACTGTCAGTTTGTACCTGTTGCCCATGTCCTTCGCCCAAGTTGCTCCTTCCTTTATCCCCCTCCGATATCCTCTGTATCTCTGAACTTGGTGGAGGTTTTTGTTTTCTGTCTTTAGTTACCAAATGTGAGATCATTGTCTATTGTCTTTCTCTAATTTATTTCACTTAGTATAATGCTCTCACAATCCATCCATGGCAAGATTTCATTCTTCTTTTATGACTGAAAATTACTCCATTATGTGTATGTGTCTGTGTCTGTGTGTTTATAGTGAGGAAATGAACACAACGCATTTGCTCTATGAGTCACCCATTGATGGACACTTAGGTTGTCTCCATATCTTAGCTACTGTAAATACCGCTGTACTGACCATGGTTGTGCAGCTATCTTTCCATATTAATGTCATTGGTTTGGGTTTGTTTGTTTGTTTGGATAATTACCCAGAAGTGTAACTGGAGAATCATATGGTAGTTCCATTTTTAATTTTGCAGACTGCTATTGTTATTTTTTATACCCATTTCCATAATAGCTGCACCCTTTTATATTCCCATCCCTAGTGCACCAGGATTTGCTTTTCTCCACATTCTCCCCAACACTTATTGTCTCCTGTTATTTTAATAATGCTTGTTTGAAGGTGTCAGCTGATCATCTCATCGTGCCCTTGGTTTGCATTTCCATGATGTTTATAGATGTTGAGCACTTTGATGAGATGATTTTGACCCTTCATTTTGTTAATGTAGTGTAATCACAATGATAGACTTGCCGATATTAAACCATCTTGACAGGGTTGATGGGGGTAGCAATCCTTACATCATTATCCATTAAATGTGGCACAGTTTATTTTGATTTCTCGTATTAAAAGATAAAAGTAATTCCAAGCTTATCATCCATCAAAGAAATAGTTCAAAATTTTTCAGAGGAATAATTGAAACTCATGGACTTATTCCCTTTGTGTGCATGTATGTGTGTGATTATAACAAGGAAATGAATTTACTGGAAAAGTACTGGAGGCCCTCCCTGGTGGCACAGCTGGTTAAAGCACAGCACTAAGAAGCTAAAGCCACTTCAGCATGAGTTCTATCCCCACCCTGGAGGTGACCCACATAGCACAGCAGACCTCTCTTGACCCGCCTGCTGCTCCCCTCAGCAGTATACTTTATTGATCTGTCCTGCTCCCCACTCTGTCTCTGGTGAAGCCTCTCACTGCCCCTACACCTCTGGCTTGCACCCTAGTTCTGTATGCATAAATAAATAAATCTTTAAAAAAGAAAAAAAGTACTGGAGATTTTTTTCCACTATGAAGGATGTCTATCAATTTTCCTTGGTGTATAAAAAGCACCAAAGAAAAATTGCACAAAAAAAATCTTCATTCAAGTCTTAAAACCTATTAACCTAGAAGTTATAATCTGCTCTGCTACAGAAATTTTATGATAGCAATACTGCTTTTAGCTAACACTGTATCAAATGACCTTGAATAAATGGATAAATAAATTCTATTTATTTCCCTTTAGTTTCTGCAACTAGAAAATGTCCACTCCTGACCAATTAAAAACATCTTTTTTTAATGTTTCTATGTAGTTATGAAGAAGCCAAGAATATACTGACAAAGACCAAGATATTGGCCCCAGCATACTTCATCCTGGGAGGCAACAAGTCTGGGGAAGGCTGTGTGATTACGCGGGGCAGGAAAACAGCGCTGGATGTGTATGAGTAAGTGGACACTGAGTAGCACGTGACCCGAGCACAGGCTTAGAGCTTACAAAGCCCCTCTCTTTGTATCTAGACTCAACCCCCAAAAGGGCAGATGGTACGTGGTACAGACTAATTACGACCGTTGGAAAAATCCCTTCTTCCTCGATGATCGCAGGACACCTACAAAAATGTGCCTCAACCGGACAACGCAACAGGTACATCCCCAGTGTCGCTGCAGACAAAGCTGGTGACCATGAGATGATCTAGGTCTGGTGTTTTCTTTGACCTTCCAGGAGTTTATAAATCTCACCCGGTACCTTTGAACAGTCACCACTAAGGTTTTGTTTTCTTTAGTTTTCAATTTAAAGAGGTGAGTTTGCCATACTTCTTCAATTCCAGTGCTGGGATTCCACCCTGATGGGGAATGAGACAGAGGCAAGAACTAGCGAGCAGAGGAGGAGACAGAGGATGTGTTCTGTTAGCACCACTACCACTGTTTCCAACAGGGACCCCAGGACAGTTCTTTTTAGGGGTGTTGGGAGAGGTTGATTGAAAAGTGTCTTGGTTTCTCATGACATATTTATGTAGCTAAAACTGCTGTGTTTGTAACTTTTTTGTTTTAGAATATCTCACTTGCAGCCATTTATGATGTCCTGTCAACAAAACCTGTCCTCAACAAGGTATTTTAATTTTATGTGTAGTTGCTAATTTTAGAGAAAGAATTTGGTCCTGTGCTTATATGCTGTTTGTAGTCATGACCTGGAAGAATGGTTTTATTAAACTTCGCTGTTTCCATTTTTTATTATTAGTTAATTACTTATTAGTTATTTGCATCATTATTTTTACAATACTTTTTATCTTATATATAAGTGCATGTTAGTGGCTAATATTCAGTTACTCCATAAAGCAATTTCACAAGTATACAAATGCTGTGCTAGAGTCAGGGTATCTTGAAACTGACAACACCCTTCAAGTGGGGATAACTTTTCTTTCAGCTGACGGTGTTTACAACCTTGATGGATGTTACCAAAGGTCAATTTGAAACGTACCTGCGTGATTGCCCAGACCCTTGCATAGGCTGGTGAGCTCTCCGAGGCTTCAGTGAGCTCTCGGAAGCGCAGGCTGGGAGCTCCAGCTAAGCCAACAGCAGCGTGCGTGCAGCCATCTGATTCCGAATCAGAATCAGGACAGATTGTCGTTGAGGCATGAGCGTGTCCTTCTCATTGTGTTTACAGCTCACATGCTATTTTTGCCATATCAGCTGCTGGTTCTTATTTACAGATAATTTCTTTAAGTGCCGTACAGCAGTCGTTGAGAATTTGCTGAGTTTCATTTCACTTTGACATTTGGGGGTGGGGGTGGGCAATTAAACTACTGTGGGACCCACCTCCATGTAATAAAACGAGGTTCTCTGTGGGTGTTGAATTGAGTGCATCTGTGTGAGTAATAAAGTAAATGGTCCGCATTAATCAGTTTTTCACATTTATCTACATGATTGTATGTTTTTCTATATAAGTCTTTTCTTACTGGTTCTGACTGCGATTAAAATTAATAGACCAATGTCTTTGTGTTTGTAGCAGCGATATAATTTCACTAACTTTGATTGGGGGAGATGAGACAGACATTCAACTGTGTATTTCTCTTACTGGACAATTGAGGGGCCTTGACTATAAAGAGAAGTACTTTTTGGGTAGTCTTTTATGTAGAGAATTGAAATGTTTCCTTTTTTATAATTACTCTACCTCTTAGAAACCCCAGGAAGTGGTTAACTTCAAAGATTGAGCCCCAGGTTCTGTGAGTGAATGGTAAATAAGCAGGGCAAAGATTTGTGGAAAATGGGAAGTAAGCCTCCATTTTTTAAAATTCTGAATATCATTAATAAATACATTTTTGTCAGTCTGATAAATGTGTTTTTTTAACTAGAGTTATTAAAAATGTTATCAGAAATCTGTCTATTAATGAAAAGTGCTAATAGAATTTGTTCACCCTTCAAACTTTACTGTGAAATGTATGCGAATTGGACAAGACTGTATCCACTTCATTTCTATATAATGTCACTTGTATTCAATACATTCAATAAACAATCATTGGCAGTAGTCAGACCGCTGTCACGTATGCTGATTGATGTGTAACTATCTGTCAGTCTGAGGGTGGCCGTCATTACAGAGAAATCCAAATAATGTCCAGATTAAATGACAAGGGTTAAGGAAGTGGGTCATTCAACTCATGACTAAATGTGCTAGCCTTATGTGACTAAGCCCTTCACCTCTTGACTCAGCGGCATCAGCTCTGTGTGCAAACCTCCAAAAGCGGCTTTCCCCACCAAGACAGAAGGTGCTTCGACAAAATTACAGTGACACCAGTTTGAGCTTAGTGAAACAAGAGGAATATGGGAGGATTTGTGTTAAAATAGGACTTAATTTGTTAAAAAAAAAAAAAGATAACATTGCTTTGGACTTTTGGATTTTTGTCCCTCCTGCAAAAATGAAATGAGGTGAACATCTTTTTCTTAAGTTCAGCCTTTGCTATACATAAGAGGTGAGATGCTAGTTGATTAATTACTCCGTTAAATCAAGACATTTAGAAGAAATGACAGCTGGTGTTAAATTTTAGGTATTGTCTAGAGTCTTAAAGTGACAGTTTACAAAATCGGATAGATAGATAATTTAACACTATTGGGGGGAAATGTGGGGAGAAGGGCTGAAGGGCATGATGGACTTTGGTGGAAGGAAGACTTGAGGTATCTCATTGGTGAGTGTGTTCTAGGAACACAAGGCTATCTGAATCATTTAGGGTATTGTGTACCAATGTTAGCGTAATAAAAACAGCATAATGAAGAAAATAGGAACAAAAGATAAAAATGGTAGTCATTAAAAAACTATAGAACATAAAAATGTTCTTTGAGATAGTCTAAGTCATCTTAGAATTACGTCTGACAAAGTGGACAGCTAGCTCATGCTTCCAGAATAGCCTGTCAGTTACAAATGAACTATTTTTATACATGGGAAACATCTGGATAATACATATGTATATCTTGCATAACCGCCTCATAGTAAATGTGTTTAATTTTGAAAATAACACCTGATTTCAATGCCAACCCTATTTGAATTTGAGGAAAACATAATTCAAGTTATGCTCAACAATAATCTAGTGGACTAAACAGATTCAGCTCTCCCCACATATAGATAAGATAATGAAGCTAGGTTGATAGCTTACTTCAAAATATTAAGATAAGTGATAAGCATTAAATAAGAACAGTGAGGCCATGCATGCCCAGGTGTGAGTGGGTGAGAGTAAAATCTCATCACAGAAAGGAGCAGCAACTCAGGAGAAGTAACCGCAAGCCTATACCAGTTTTGTTTCTCACGTACTCAGGTACCGTGGACCAGCCATATTGCCAAGTTGAATAAATCTTTTCATTTTAAGTACTGAGAAATAGTACTCCCTTGAAACCCTAATAATAAATGATTGGCTTTAACATTATCAGTAGAGAATTCCGTTGACTGTCTTAATCTGGAAAATCAAGTTTCAATTTTCTTAAATATTTTCTAACTGGTAGAATCAGCGTAGCTTCACAGTGCTGAGACTTAACTCTGCATTACTCGGGAGGGCCCAGACTTTCATGTTGACAGTGGTATGTAACATACATCGGAGAAGGTGTGAGTATATATAGATCATACACTATAGTAGCCCAATATTACTGCTATTTTTAAAAATGAGATTTTTGAACATTCTGAACATCGTGTCTGAAAAATAATAAAATAGCTACACACCGAAGAAGCTCGTGTTCTAGTTGTGGCTCTGCCTTACTTTTCCTACATTTAAAAATAAAAAGAAACTGAGAACCAATGAAAGGTCTCTGGTACAATATTTCAGTGTTGCCAAACAGAAAGAAAGGAAGTTTATTTTTACCAAAAGAATATGGGAATCTATTAACAATCATAATAATATGTATTGAACAACACTGCTGTCTTATAGACCAGGTAAAAATTTACATTTTTCATAAATTTCATGTTGAAAATCTGCCATGGCCAAAATAATCTCATAATACTGAAAATATTTTTTGTTTCCTTAACTTCTTAGTATATCCAGAGCTTGTATGATGGGTTTTTTTAAAATAATAGTAATAGTTTATTTTTACATCATTTTGTGCATTTTTCCATCTCAGTTGCAATCCCCGTGGGCTCCCCATCACTAAATCACCCATGTGCCATCACCATAGTCCAGAGCATTTCTCTCCCCACCTCTCCCCTTCCCTCTCCCCCCTTTTTGATCCCATTCTCCACTCCACCCTCATAAAAGGTCTCTGGTATATAGTTGTTCATTATTATTGTTATTATTTTCTCACCTGGTCCTTTATACTCCTACTATGAGTGAAACCATCCCGTATTTTTCCTTTTTTTTTTCTGGCTTATTTCAGTAAGCATGATCTTTTCCAGTTCCAGTGTGATTTTTTTTTTAATATTAAGTAATTGCTTAGGAAGAGATTATCATTGCTATTTTTTTTAAATCATTAACTTTCTAGACCCGAGATTTCAAGTTTAGTACAAATACTTGCTTAGTTGCATTCCTTTTTTCAACTCAACTGCATAAAACAGTAATAACTCCAGCCTTTAAAACAAAGAGAAGAGCTAATAAAAAAAGTTTAAGTTTAGAATTACGACCAAAGTGGGGCCCTCGCTGGTGATCCAACGGGTTAAAGCGAAACTAGCCTCAGAGCTTCAGCACAAGTTTGATCCCTAGTCAGGGAGCTGACCCACATGGCACAACAGACCTGTCTCGCCCTCTGCTCCCCTCAGCAGTGTACTCTGTCGATCTGCCTGTTCTTCTCCCCACTTTGTCTCTGGTGAATCTTCTACTGCCCTTTCACTTATGGCCTATACCTCAGTTCTGTATGCATAAATGAATAAGTCTTTAAATATATATATAACCAGGGCCTTCCCTGGTGGTGCAGCAAGTCAAAGCACCACACTAAGAAGCTAAAGCTACTTCAGCATGAGTTCAACCCCCACCCCAGAGGTGACCCACATGGTGCTGCAGACCTCTCCTGACCTGCCCGCTGCTCCCCTCAGCAGTGTACTTCGACAGTCTGCCTGTTCTGCTCCCCGCTCTGTCTCTGGTGAATCCTCTCACCGCCCCTGCACCTCTGGCCTGCACCCCAGTTCTGTATGCACAAATAAATAAATCTAAGAAAAAAAAATTATAACCAAAGCAATTTCGTTGGTGCATTACTTCGTGTAAAATACTTTCAATCTAAACTTTAGTTAGAAAGAACAAAAAGATACTGATTTACTAGTGTAGTAATTCTGAAGTTAGAGCCAGGTTAAACCGACACTCTGGTTTTATTCAAATGATCTCTGTCATCCCTGTGCTGCTCTGCGTGGAAGGATCCTCTGGGAAGATGGTGTATCAAGGAAGTGTTTTTATCATGCCTGCAATCTTGTAAGTACAAAGAGGTCTGGCACCCTGCTCAAGATACCTCTTTCTGTGCTCAATGAAGACATGAACTCCACATTTATTCATTCAATAGCTGCAAAAACAATTCAGTAGAAAAAGGAATATTTCCAACAAAAGGTGCTGGGACAGTTTGAATATTAATATGCAAATAAAGGAACACTGCCCCATACTCAGAAACAAAATGAAACAATGACCTAATGTAAAATCTATAACAATGTAATTTTTAAAAATCAATGTAATTTTTAGAAGAAAACAAGTGAATGTCTTTATGACCTTGTGGGGATGGGAGAGGGGAATATGCTTAAATTTGATACTAAAAATACACATAAGGGAAAATTAGAATGTTGCTCTGCTCTTGTTTTTAGAATTCTGCTATTTAATAGTCAATTTAAAAAAAGTGGAAAGCTAAGCCTCAGATAAAGTATTTGCAAATCACTGACCTGACAAAGGACATATATCTACAACACATAAGCAATTCTTACAACTCAAAAGTAAGTAATCTTAACACCCAGTTTTTTAAATGGGCAAAATATTTGAACACTTCACCAAAAATATATATGGGAACCATTAATAATCTACTTTTAAATAGGCAAAATATCTGAATAAATATCTCAGAGACATGTGGATGGCAAACATGTGAAAAGATGTTGCTTCATTATGAAGGCTATGTAAATCAAAGCTGTAATTAATACCACTGTACACGTATTAGAGTGTCTCCAAATTACTAAGACTGGTAATGCCACCAAGCACTGGCAGAAATGTGGAGCAGTTAGGACTCCCCATGTGCAGTGAAGGAATATGTAAAATTATGTAAAATGGTGCAACCACTTTGAAATGCACACCAGTAGTTTATTCTTCATATAAAGGTATACACTGACCATAGAATGACTCTCATTCCTAGATATTTATCCAAGAGAAATGAAAGTATATGTTTTTACAAAGAACTGTATGCTAACTTTTATAACATCTATACTTGAAGAGCCCAAACCAGAAACAATTCAAATAAGCATCAACAGGTCAATGGAAACATCTTGTGGCATGCCCATGCAATGAAATATTATTCAGCAGTACAAAGGAATGAAATGTTAATGCATGATACAGCATGGATGAAGCACAAAATAATATGCTCAATGACCAAACCATACAAAGATACGTACTATATAATAGTGTTCATATAAATTTCCAGAACATGCAATCTGTGATAGCAAATCTGTGTTTACCTGGAGAAGTGATAAAATCAGAGAAGAGTTGACAGAGGATTTCCCAAGAAGCTTCAGGAAGATTTGGGGGGGTGATTGCAGTGACAGTGTCACAGGCATATACATATGTAAGGATGAAGCATGTTGTGTAAAGTGTAGTTGATTGTACATCAATAATCCCTCATGGAGCTTGTTAAAACTATACTAGGAGCCGGAGCTGGAAAAGATCATGCTTACTAGATAAGCCAGAAAGAGAAAGAAAAATACC
>NW_004567115.1:35540266-35590479 GCF_000260355.1 Condylura cristata | reverse complement strand
ATAAACTGTTATAAAATAATATATATATACATATATATATATGTATATATATATATATATATACTAGCAGTACATTCAGCAGTATGGGCAGTCTGCTAGATACTGGGAACACCATTTTGAGAAAAAAGAAAAGGCCAGTTCTCCATCTTCTTAGATCATAAATCCATAAATATGAAGAATCTCCTTCTTTCTACTTCCTTTTTCAGCTTGCACTCTAGACTGCACGCGCTCCCTCTCTCATGGTTATTGTGTCACAGGAGGAAGTTGTTAAAGAGCATTAGCTAATCATTGCCTCAGGAAAGAGGTACTAGCTAGTTGCTTTAAGTACTTGAATCTATTGATAGATTGCAACTGTTTGGAATAGGATAAGTCTCTGCTCTTTGTTTATAGAGATCATTATAAAGATCTTATGTTCTTAGAGAAGTTACAATCTTTCCTCAGAAAAGGCTGCACACGGTAATAATGAAGACACAATTCAAAGATAACTGCGAAGATCTTTAGCAGAATGATCTTTGGCTACAGGTGATTGATGGTCAGGTATGCTATTTCTAGTTTTGACTTTCATTTTCCCTGTGTATTATTGTAGGGTTGAGATAAAAGGAGTGACGTTGCATCCAGTGCTGAGACAATTAGTGATTAGTAACTAGTAATTAGTAATTAGTAATTATAGGGCTGATTTGGCTAAAGCAAACTTGAAACATACTTGGAGGCACAGTTTGCATCAGTATTGGTAGCCCGCAACCTAGCAAAATATGGCTGACTCCCAAGACCTGGGACTCACAGCTCTCACTTCTGAGTAACTGCTCTTGACATCACCGAGCAGACCAGACCTTGGATAACTGCAGAAATCAGGCTGAAATGAATTAACTTCTAAAACAAGAGTAAAATATAGGATGGGAAAGACTATTTTTTAATCATTTGTGGATCTGGGTTTTCCTAAAAATATCTGGTCACCAGAAGTTCACAAACTGTAACTCCTAACCAGAACCCTTTGAAAACTTCTTCATAGGCTTCCTGGCAGTTGACTGTTTACTAATCACTATTTTATAAAGCAGTCTCTCAATTGGTGTTATTTTACAATGTTTTGAGCATTGTCATATTTATGTTTTAATTTTGTGGATTTACGTTCATGAAACTTTGTGGGTATATGTTCATGCTAAATGATACATTTTTGATTCTATAAAGGAATTTTTTGGATACTGGTTGTATATGGCTTCATCTGGAAACTTGTCTACAGGAAACATCACAAAACCTCCAGCAGCACATTGTGGAACACCTTAGCATTATGAACAGTGTGGCAGAGTTTATTAACACCTAAAGCCAAATTACAGGCCACTGGCAAGCTTGCAGAGGTTTGTCGAGCTCCTGTGTTTTTGTTACCACAGGGTCCTTGGTGCACTTACAGAACAGCACACTGGTAGAACTGGACGAGCAAGCGACCAAGGTTGCTCTTGAAGATGCATCAAAAAATTGATTCTGGGCACTTCCATTGATAAAAATGGCTGAAACCAAGACACAGGGAGAATTCAAGCATGCAAACCCACAACAAACAGCTAAAAACTACACTGTCAGGTGAGAGTGGGCTGTGTGGCTGGGAAATAAGCAAATAAGCAGCTGGCGTTGAGAGTTCACGGACACACATAACCAGAGCCCCAGCTTCTGGCCCAAGCAGGTAGTCTGGCCTGGCCAGTGGGGTGTTAGCATGCTCCTAGCCACTCTGTCCAGCCACCTGCCTTCCTCCCCAGTGAGCAGTGCAAAGCAGCAGGCTGACCTCTGCCAGCAAAGGCCAGTAAGTTCCTCAAGTTGAGGAGGGACCACTGTAGATGAGGGGCCTGTTGCCATGGCAACTGATAATTAAGCCCCCATGCTTTGTTATTGATTACAGCTGTAGCCACTGCTGCTTTCACCCCAGTCTAGCTGTGCAAACATGGGAATCTAGCCCCTGCACAACCAGCCATGGAACAAATCTGGTAAACACACTCACAGATAAATCAATGGAGAGAAGCGAAACTTTACAGAATAAAGGAAATGTTTATTTAGAGGAAAGGGAAGACTCCCAGGCAGCCAAGGAGCCGTGAAGCCACATTTTGGGCCGTGTCTAGGGTTATTTAAAACTGGTCCCTCTAAATCTCATCATCCTCTGTGTGACTGGCTCTCTTGCTCAGTGGATTTACTTCCCTGGCTCGCTGTGTCCAGCTTTACAGCTCTTAGACTTTCTTTCATTGTCAAACTTCTCTTAAAATTTCCTGTGCTCGGACCCTCCCTGGTGGCGCAGCGGGTTAAAGCACAGCACTAAAGAAGCTAAAGCCACTTGCACATGAGTTCGATCCCCGCCAGCCCCGGAGGTGGCCACATTGCGTGGCAGACCTCTCCTGACCCGCCCTCTGCTCCCCTCAGTAGTGTACTTCTATGATCTGCCTATTTTGCTCCCCTCTGTCTCTAGTGAAGCCTCTCACCACTCCTGCAGCTCTGGCTTGTACCCTAGTTCTGTATGCACAAATAAGTAAATCTTAAAAAAAAAAAAAAAATTACCGTCCTCATGAGCCCTTTCAGCATTCTCTGCCTTTCTCTCAGGAACCTCCTTACTGCTCCGGAAGTCCCTGCTGCATTATCCCTGAAGCTGTCCACTTAACCCTAATTTGCCCTAGCACTCAATAGCCAGATACCAGCCATCTGGACTGGACTTTGCAGGGTCACTTGGGATCTTAGGTTGCAGAGGGTGAGTGACAGGAACCCCTTCCAGAATCCTCACTCATCCCTCCAAGGTCAGCAAGCCACCCAGTATCATGAAGTCCTGTCCCCAGGGGTGATGTAGATTGGGTGCTGCTTTTCACTCCTCAGACTGCCAGGACAGGCTCCTCAGGGCCCTCTCCATGTCTAACACCCACCCACCCCTAAACCCTCAACAGTTCGCTCCCCGGCCTCTGGCTGTGGCCCCCACTGAAAGGCCGTGTGCAGGCCCAGATACTTGGAGTCTGGCCTCAGGCACTGGCAGGTGGTTCCCAGCCCTAGTCCTGCAGCTGGCTCTGCCTCCCTGAGAGGGAGAGGGGCCAGAGTTTCTCCAGCTGGCTGGGTTTTTAAGATTCTGTTTTTATTAGAGGAAGGTGGCTTCATTCCTGAACCCTGAGACCTGCTGGAGGTAGAGGGGTATGTCACTGAGTGGGAGGCAGGCCCTGCTCCTACCAAGCACTGCTCTGGAGCACGGGGCCACCTTCCAGCAGGTGATGTGAAGCTGCTGAGTCCCACGCGAGGGAGCTAGTGGGGGGCCATGGAGATCATGTGTTTAAATTGGCCTCTAAGAATTTAGTAGAATTTTGCGGTAATGCGCTCCACGTGGGACTGCTCGTGAGGGGTGCGGGCACAGAGGGGACCCGGTGCAGGTTCCTGCCGGATCACCTCACGCCCCTTGTCTCCACCTCACCCGCCAAGCCAGTGTCCTGGCGCCCACAGTGGCCATGTGGTGTGGCTGGCGTCAGAGCGGAGGCGGCAGCCCGAGCTCCCAGGTGGACAGCGATGTTCACTTCAGTCCGGGCTGCCACGGGCAGACGCTGTGCCCCTGGCCCAAGAAAGGGGGACCCTCTCCAGGGAGGGTCCCTGCGCCTGTGCGGGTGCCCAGCGCCCAGGTCCACTGGCCTCATCTTGGGGGGGGGGGGCTCATGCCTGAGTTCCCCCGGATGCACAGGTGAGGGAAACTCACTCTCTGCCTCTCGCAGCGTCTCCTGCAGGTCGCCATTGTGGCTGTGGAGCGGCAGAGCCTCTGAATCGGGGTCTTTGTCCTTACGGCATCCCTTTACCCCCCTCTCTCCAGGCAGGTTGGGATTTGAGGAGGAGACACCTCAGTTCCGTGAGCTCAAGTCTGAGAGCTGGCAATCCCCGACTCTGGCTTAGACAGGTAAGACCTTTTCTTAAAACTTTGGTTTAGTTTTCAGCACACACAGAATATATGGGCAAGGCCTGTAATTGTGAAGGACAGTCATGAAAGCGCAGTATGAAACCCGCTGTGAACTTAGATACTCACAGTTCTGTTGAAAGCACTGGTTTTCATTTTGTTTTTTCTCATGCCTTTCCTTGCATCCCGTGCATAGGGCAGCAGTAGGTTGAACTTTAATGCTCTTTTGATAAAAGTATTAATGAAAAAATAGATCAGTTCCCGTCTAGGTGTTTCTCAATGTGAATGAATTGTGTTTGCTTTAAGCTTTATGAAAACCGACTCTTCCTGAGTCTTGTTCTCCATGGCAGTTACTCAACTGTTTCCAAGGCTGGTGGATATTGTCCCATGCAACGAAAACTGTCGGTCTTCTCTCCTATAGAATGTTTTGCATCTTGGGTAATCTTTATTTCCAAGTGAAAAACATCTCCTATGTTTTCTTGTGAATGTAGTTTAACCATTCACATCTAGCCCTTTCGTTCATGTAGATTTGAGTTTGGTGAGATATGGTGAGAGACAGGGTTGTAATTTCGGCCATGCCACATGGGTAGCTATTGTTGAAATAGCTCATTACTGCGACACCGCTAGCAATGTATTGCCACCTCAGCCCAATATAAGGCTTCACAAAGGTCCGGATTCTGCCCTGTCTGTCAGTTTGTCCGTCCTTAGGCCTATTCCACACTCGTCACTACAGTATCTCTATGATGAGCTTTTGAGTTTAGAGGGCAGATCCGCTCACCATGTTCAAGGTCTTTTTCTTCAGGAATATCTGCACCGTTGGGTATTTGATCTTGCTATTTTAAACCTAGCTTATCCTTTTCTTGAAAAACTACACTGGACTTTTTTTTTTCTTGTTAAAGAAACCAATTAGAACGTTGTTTTGCAAGATAATCTTTATGTGCCTATACCCCTTTCTCACGCCTCTCCCCCTTAGCATCAGACACCTGACTTTATTAGTGTCTGCTGATTATTACAAGCATTTTCGCTTGTTGATTCCTTAGCTGTGTGAATAGCAGTATCTGTCTTTGCCATTCTGACTTGCTTTACTACATATAATTCCCTTGGACTCCTTCTTTTATGCCATAAATTGCTATATTTTATCTTTCCTAATGACTGAACATTCCATTGTATAGTTCTATGTCAACCGGTCAGCAGTCTCTGGGCATTTAGTCTATTTCCCTGTCTTGGCTATTGTAAATAATGCTTCAATAAACATTGCAGAGCTTATAGTCTCTTGAGTTGATGGTTTTATGTTCCTTAAATAGATGGCCAAATTTGGGATTGCAGGACGATATGGTAACTTGATGTTTAATTTTTTAAGATAAATCTACATTGCTTTCCAAAATTGCTATACTTGTTTACAGTCCTACCATATGTTGAGATTTTGGCTTGAATTAAATATTTAGATTAATTTAGAGAACACTTAATGTCATATTGAGTTGTTTTATAAAACGTATAGTCTTTCCATGCACTGAGAGCTTTAATAACTTTTAAAAAATATTAGACTATACCTATCATTTTTTATATTTTTTCCTAAGTTATATTTTGATTAAAATTACTTAATATTATTTAGATTAACTGTTAATGTATAAAGGTAATTGATTTATAGTGATTATCTCATATAATTTTGCTAAACAATTTAACTCAAAAGATTTAACTATAGATTAACTTCAGTGTTTTTTTTTAAAGAGTTACTTATTTCTGCATAAAAGAACTAGGGTATAGGCCAGAGGTGTAGTGGGGTGAGAGGATTCACTGTAGACAGAATGGGGTGCAGAACAGGCAGATTGACTGAAATACACTGCTGTGCCATGTGGGTCAGTGTCCTGCTTGGGGATCAAGTTTGCACTGCAGTGGCTGCAGATAGCTTCATAGTGCTGTGCTTTAATCCTTTGCACCAGCAGGGAGGCCCTTGAGTTTTTTCTTTTGTTTGTTTGTTTTTGGACAACAAATTGTGATTAATGGAAGTTTTAATTCTTTCCAATCCTTATATATTTTCCCTCCTTGTCTTACAACGCTAAAACTTACTGTACTGTACTGTGGAATAGAGGTTATATAGTTATAGCTATTCAATTCTTTATCCTGATTTTAAAAGAGAATATAATTTTACATCAATAAGAATGTGTGTTAGTATCAGATTGGGGAGGAAAATGACCTTTCTCAAATTAAAATTCCCTTTCAGTCCCTTTTTTGTGGAGGTTATTTTTTTTAATTGCAATAATCATTTAGTTATCCTTTTTTTTACCTTGAGTGTGGTGAATGACATTAATAAATTTTTCTAGTCTTACTTCATCCTCAGAGAAGTAGGATAAATGTAATGTAAGTATGTTATATTATCTTTTTTATACATTGGCTAATTCATTTTGTTAATGAGCAGAATTGGCATATAATTTTCTTCGTCTTATTTTCAATTGACTTTGATACTAACACTTTATCAGCCTGATGGAATAAAGGACTCCCTGTTTCTCCTTTTGCTATTTTATCTCTAAATCTCCTCTCTCTCTAGGATCCGGTTTCTGGATTTTTTAAAATTTCTTTTATTGAGATAACATGGGTGTACCTGCTTTATATGATTTAGGGAGCCAGGTTCGCACCTCTTAAGATGTATATCAGCACACCCACCACTAAAACACCCACAATCTCTTTACTGTAGACCATTGGGTCCCTTCTCCCCCCTTTTCCCCTCCCCCCATATTCTCTCCCTTTCTCTTAAAACCACCCAGCAGTCTGTTTGCACACTGGAGTACCTGGCGGGCAACTTGCCAGGGTCCCCGGTGACAGTGACGCTTTGCTCAATCCGATGGTCAAAAGTCAAGGCTGAACTATGCAATTAATTGAATTTGACCTTTCCTTGGAACACTTTCTGCCGTGACTTTCAGGGCACCACATTAGGCTCACTTGCTCTCTGCCTGGTCACTCTTGAGGACTACTTTTAAAACTGGAGTGAAAGAAGTTTTCAAATCCGTGAATGGCACAGAGGGTGCTGCCAGAAGCACCTGTGTGGTTCTTTCAGCCCTTCATCCTTTTACATTTCATTGTTGTCCAAGCGCCAGAGAAGGGCAAGGGTGAGGGCGGGAGAGGAAACCCAGGTGAGGTGACTATATCGACAATTATTTTGTATTTCTTCAAAATAATGACCTTTTCCCCTCTAAGGGTTATCATCTAAAATCAACATGACCCTTTCTGATGACAGATTTTTAAAAGATTCCAGTGAAAAGCAACTGTCAGGTATTTAACAATGATAATACTAAAGGCCTTCAGTAACTGTGTACAAACTCAGAAATATTTCAAATGAATCTTCTCCTCAACCTAACACCTTTGCATAATTTTGCTTGAGGGGGTTTGCTGTTTTACTGACTTTATGGGGTTTTCATATTAAAAAATATCATTCCTTACATATTGATAGACTTCAAAAAGCTTGAGCAATTACTGATATCTAGTTAAATCTTGTTGTTAATACACAACATGTCACCAGTGGGTTGACTACACCCCACCACATACCATCCCATGCTCCCTGAGGGTGTCAAATGGCAAATAGGAAATAACATTGTTTTTGCTGAAAAATAAAGGCAGAGTTTGCAGCTTAATATTGCTGGAGGCCCTCCGAATCCCAGCTCCTCAGCATGTTCCTGAGAGGACAGGCCCACGGAGATGCTTTCTTTCTCCTTTGCCTCCTGGGCCCCACCCCTCAGTAAGAGGAGGATACTTGCCAGGGACATAGTTTCCTTTATCTTTTCGTTCAGAAACTATTGATAAAGTTGGGCCTTTGTTCTTCCCACATCTCAGGTCCTCAGTAACAATATTTATTGAATACTTGGGATATTTGACTGTCTATGTGGAAGAGCTGGAAAGTAGAGCTTCCTTTTTTCCCATTTACTTTGAAGAAGAGTTAACATTAAGTTCTTTTGTTCCCATACACAGAGAGGTTAGTTTCGCCACCAAGTGTAAATACTGGCAGTGATTCAACAATAATTATCTTTGGTTTAGAACAATAATTTCATCACAAAATCTACATAGCCATTTCCCTTTTTGCATATGATATTTTCATAACTTCACACAAGGTGTGAGTGTGTGAGGCAGGAGGTCATATAAAGTTGACAAACACTGAGTACCAATTCTGTGTCAGAACCTGTTCAGATGCTGGAATGCAGTGTTGAGCAAGACATGATGTTTAGCTTTTCATGATGGGAGGTAGATGATCAGCAAGTAAATGGATATGTTGATCAAGACAGTCCTAATGGTGAGAGTTTAGGAAGAAAAACAAAGGAATTGATATTATAGTGTGAGGCTGGCATAGAGATGTGACTGCAGAGGCAACATTTGCACAACCTATTTGAGAACTCTGCTGTGGGGGAAGCAAGCACACTCCACTGCAGGAACAAAATGTGCCTGACAAAAATGACTAACAAACAAAACCCAAGAAAGAATGTGTGCGAAGTCCAATGCAGGAGTTAGGGGATGAGGAGTCAGCGCAAACAGGGCTTTGGGGTCCAGAGGGGTTTTTAGGAAAGGAACAACTTATACACTCAGCTCTCTAATACTCGAAAATGATGGACAGGGCCCTCACAGCACTGTGAAGCTATCCAGCCCCTGCAGCACAAGTAGGATCCTGGCCAGGGAGCTGACCCACATGGCGTGGCTGTCCTCTCCTGACCCACCTGCTGCTCCCCTCAGCAGTGTATTTCAGTCCATCTGCCTGTTCTCCCCATTCTGTCTCTGGTGAAGCCATTCACCCACCACACCTCTGGCTTGCACCCCAGTTCTTGTATGCATAAATAAATCTTTTTTTAAAAAAATAAAAATGAAAGATAAAGAGGAAAGGAAACAATAACTGGGCCTTCCTGGTGCTTGAGCCATGGCTGTTATTGTCCTAATCGCAATAGCTTTGATAGTCCAGAGCTTCACCAAATTTCTGTCCATTTTAAGGCTTAAAACTGATGGTCATTTTGCTTCTGGGATTTTTCATCCTTTTATCAGTCCTCAAAGTGTCATGTGTGTGTGTAAATTAGGGAACGGACCTGAGTTTCTGACCTGGATTAGTGTTATATGTAATAAAGCAGTTGCCAATTCCTTACTGAGTACATGTGCATCACTGGAAAGAAGCATACCATTTTTAGTGGTGTGTATCTGTCACTTCTGTTCTTATGTCTTTTTAGTTACTCTGCCACTGGGATTTCCCAAACTTTTATACCCATGCTATCCCCTATCTCATTTGTTTTGGGAAAAAATCTTGTTTTCTTCCTCCATTGGTTAGAAGTCCAAATTCTTTCTGCCTCCCTCCCCCAATTAAAAGAGGAACTCATCTTTCCTCCAGCAACTCCTGCCAGATTTTTATTTCACCCTTCTTTTTTTTTTTTTTTTAAAAGATTTATTTATTTGTACATACAGAACTGGGGTACAGGCCAGAGGCTCAGGGGCGGTGAGAGGCTTCACCAGAGACAGAGTGGGCAGCAGAACAGGCAGATCGACGAAGTACACTGCTGAGGGGAGCAGCGGGCAGGTCAGGAGAGGTCTGGCTCGCCATGTGGTCACCTCCGGGGGCAGGCGGGAATCGAACTCATGCGGAAGTGGCTTTAGCTTCTCAGTGCAGTGCTTTAACCCGCTGCGCCACCAGGGAGGGCCTCACCCTTCTTTTTTTATAGCCAAGCCTGACAAAATGTGAATTAGAAAAAAAAAAAAAAACAAAAACCTTTCCATTGTAACAAAAAACCTTGCTTAGAAATTACAAGTTGTTGTATATGTGTCTATGTATGTTTATTTCAAGATATTTTCACATTACTCAGAGGGATTTCTGAATTTAAAAATTCAGTGCCTGGGCCCTCCCTGGTGGCCCAGCGTGTTAAAGCAAAGCTTAAGCCACTTCCGCATGAGTTTGATCCCCGCCTGCCCCGGAGGGACCCACATGGCCCGGCAGACCTCTCCTGACCCGCCCGCTGCTCCCCTTAGCAGTGCACTTCGTCGATCTGCCTGTTCTGCTCCCACTCTGTCTCTGGTGAAGCCTCTCGCTGCCCCTGAGCCTCTTGCCTGTACCCCAGTTCTGTATACACAAGTAAATAAATCTAAAAAAAAAAAAAAGTTAAAAAAAATCATGAATAATGAATTTTATATGCTACATCTATTGAAATGTTCATCTATTGACTTTTTATTGTAATAGGCTCATCTGCTTATTTACACTGATCTTTTTTAAAAAAAATGTTTTTATTGGGGGTGGGGGGTTGTAAATCCAACCTTGTCTTTTATTATATATCAGTACATCTTGTTGATCTAAAGAAATAGCCAGTAACTTTACCAGCAAAGTGGGCTTTTTTGGGAATAGAGAGAAACTGCCCTTGGAGAAATGGTGGCTATTGGAAAAGAGTGAAAAGTCCAGGGGTGTGATGTCTTTTCATTGGCTGAGCTACAGAGTCCTTTATAGTTGTCATTGTTGGACAGAATAAACCTTCCTTTTTGGTAGTAGACTTCTTTCTACTTAAGAAATATTAAGTTTTGCTCCTTTTGGGGCATCCAGTTAAGGTGAGTGGATGCAAACAGTGGTGAGTGGTGAGCTTGGAGATTTCTGGGAGTCTGATGTTGCTATCAGTTGGCACTTAAGGAATTTATCTGATGGCATGGATTTGAAAAGAGTGGTGATTTTGTATAATGGCCCTCAAGCTCCATGTCCCTGTCCCCAGTCTGCTGTGGATAGTTTCTGTAGCTATTTATCAGCTATATTAGTCACTTCCACCCCCACCTCCAGCTTTTGGCCTCATATGAGCAAGTTTCTAATCTTGTGATACCTCCTTCCTGAATTTTCTTGTCTTAGCCTCATGAGTTTGTAATGTTGAAATGCGCAGAACTGGCTCAATCGCAGAGACCTGCCATAATAGTTGGTCAGCTGAGAGGTTCCTTGATCATGGTGGAGCTCAAGAGGGGTTCTCCAGGTACAGACAACTCTACCAATATTTTGGTCATAAGGAGGCACTGGCCTATTGACAAGGAAAAACTTCAGTCAGTAAAAAAAAAAAAATGACACAAACCAAGACATAATCATTTATATCCATGGGGTCAGGGCAGTTGAATAAAATCTATTTGTCAACACTTGAATGATCCATTTAAGTGTCTGGGAGCAATGTGGACAAGTTTCTCCTGAATTGTATTTTGGGCAAATGGCAAGAAAGTGAATACATTTTGCCACCTCATTTCCCCACCAGCACTGGTGCATACAACTTACCATTCTATTGATTGACCAATGTGCAGTGCCTGGACTTTAGTTGCCAGTGAAACTTCAGAGTTTTCTGGCAGGACTGAGTTATTATTTGACCAAAGCTGGAATTTTCTTTTTTGGCAAATCAATAGTTATTGGATTTCTGTCCTGTTTTTTCTTTGTAGAGGCCAGTGTTTGGCTCTTCTGGTCAGCTTTCTGCACTATCATTTGGAGAAGTATCTATCTGTGATGAGGCCCAGGGATGTTGAGGGAACCTGAGATTCTTGACTTCGGTGCAGGAAAGAATTTGTGTGGGAATCAGCATAGGTGAGTTAGAAATAAAGCTTTATTGTAGGTGAGAACAGAAAATCAAGAAAGATAGTGCCAGTGAATTTCAAAGGAGAAATTTGCTCCTTGAGTCTTGAGGTTGTTGATATATATTTTTTTATTTGCGGGGACAGGGGACTTACAGATGGGATCACGAGATTTGGTCAGTTTCCTTTAATGCAAGAAGCAGGAATTTACAGGTAAGAGTAATAAGAATTGGCCAGTTTGCTTAACAAAAGCCAAAGACCCTAGCCTCCATCTTGTTATAAAAGATGGGAGAAGTTTTTACACCTAATGGCACTAGGTATAAGATAACTAGTAGGACCTGAGTGTTGGGGTTGGCTTGGTCCTGGCATGTAGCTGTTTCTCAGATGAAGGCAGCAGAAGCACGTTGCAGTCTTTGCACTAAGTTCCTGTTCTGCCTCATGTGGACCTTGGCAGATTGAGCTGTTTTTGATCCTGGTTAAGTGCAGCTTCCTTGCAGAATGTCAGCAAGGGAACTTCTTTTGGCTGCTAGAGAGTAAACTCTAAAATGCTCCAGGATCTAATAGCTGAAAGAGAAAGAATGACATCTAATCATTTCTGAATACCAGGGTTATTTAATTTCTTCTCTGCTTAGAAGTAAGAAAACCACATTGCTTCCCAATGAGCTGCCTGTGTACAGTCAGCATACAGCTTGGCTGTGTTGCCCTTGGCTAGGGTCAGGCCTGAGGAAATGTGTCTAATTAGTTGTAGACTGTAGTAGCCAAAGGCCGGGGTGCTGCTTCAGTTACATCAAAGGTGTCATGTTGGGTATCCAACACGATATTTGTCATCATCTAAATGGGCCATCAGTCACTTCTGAGAAAGTCAGCAGTACTCAGAGATTCCTGTAAACCATCAGAAGGATTAGGAAGGGACCTGTTAGTGTTCAGTACTGCTCTGAGGAGTTTTGTTGGTAATGAAGGAAAAGAAGCAAATTGAAGGCTTAAGAATGGCAGGTTGAAAGGAGTTGGGTGAGATTAGAATTAAGAAGGGCTTCACATAGGGTACAAAAATGGGTAAGAGGATCCTACAACTATTTCCTCAGTGACCTTGCCTAAAAGGAGATGAGGAACGGCTCTACAGCAGGATATCCTTGTGCTGCAGCAGCCAGCCACTGGCTGGCATACCCAGGGCTTTCTGGTGACCCAAAGGGATTCCATATGCAAACAGGGAAAAGGGGAGCTGATAATTAGGAGGCCCAAGGGCAGGGGGTTCATTAGGCTCTCCTTTAAGCCTTGAAGTTGCCACCCAGATCTTTCCCACACATAGGATTGGAGATACTTTTTTTTTTTTAAAGATTTATTTATTTGCATACAGAAGTGGGGTACAGGCCAGAGGCTCAGTGGCGGTGAGAGGCTTCACCAGAGACAGAGTGGGGAACAGAACAGGCAGATCGACGAAGTACACTGCTGAGGGGAGCAGCGGGCGGGTCAGGAGAGGTCTGCCACGCCATGTGGTCACCTCTGGGGCAGGCGGGAATGGAACTCATGCGGAAGTGGCTTTAGATTCTCAGTGCAGTGCTTTAACCTGCTGCGCCACCAGGGAGGGCCCTGGAGATACTTTTTTTAGTAAAACTTACAGATGTGGATTTAAGAGAGTAAAATAGGGTAAACTCCAGGGGAAGGGGAAGTTCCAGGTTCCCTGTCCCACTTGAAGGAAGGGTGGAGCTGGGCAGGGGAGAGAAGCAAGAGAGAACTGAGAGTAGGGAGGAAGGAGATCAAGAAGGGGACCTGGAGGAGAGACACATGAAGAAGTTGTGCTTGCTTCTTGGCCTTGCACCTGTACATGGGGTAAAGGGCACATGAATGGGATGTGGGTGAGAGCTGTGGGAAGGATTACAATGGCAACCTTCATTTTGACTTGGATTTAGATTTTATCCCTCTCAGACTTGACTGGTTCCTTCTGCCCTATGTGTCTCCACCAGAAGGTGCCTTAGATTGGGCAGCTTTCAAGCCTCATTGGCCCTGCTTTGGGTCAAACTTGTTCGGCTGTGCATTTACCCATGAGTGGATAGGGAATGTGGGTGTTTCATGTGCAAACTCTTTTAACTGTTCTTTCCCTTCTCTTGCACAAGGAAGTTCTTTTCAGTTCAAAGTCTTATATACAAGTCTCTTTTGTCCTGATGCAGTAGCTAGAACTATTTAGAGCAGGCAGGTTTGGGGTTCCTGGACTATGCCCCATTCTCTGCCCTTTCAAAGGAGATACCTAGGATCCAATTTCAATAGTAAGCAGCTAGCCTGAGAAAATCTTGTACTTGACACTTAGCTTCAGGCTTTGGGAAGCTCAGGATGACAGCAAACTTAGAAGAAAGTAGACGAGAGGTAGGTGAGGTCATCAGAAATTAGACATCTCTAAAGATTTAATTTTGGAGAATGCCAACCAATAAATGCTTCTTTTTTTCTACCTTGCTCATGGCTCCCCAAATCATGAGATGATTGACAAAAGTTGAAGTCATTTGGGAGCTTTAATGCTATTTATAAAAATTTATTTATTTATGCATACAAGAACTTGGGTGTGGGCCAGAGGTGTGTGTATGGGGTATGTGTGTAAGAGGATTCACCAGGGACAGAGTGGGGAGCACAACAGGTGGATTGATTGAAATATACTGTTGAAGGGAACAGCAGGTGAGACAGGAGAGGTCTGTTGTATTATGTGGGCCAACTTCCTGGTTGGGGATCGAACTCATGCCCCAGTGGCTGGCAATAGCTTAATAGTGCTGTGTCTTTAATCTCTGTGCCACCAGGGAGGCCCTTCATTCCTATTTTTTAAAAAAGATTTATTTATACATACAGAATGGGGATACAGGCCAGAGGTGCGGGGGGTGAGAGGATTCACCAGACAGTGGGGAGCAGAATAGGCAGATGTACTGAAATACACTGCTAAGGGGAGCAGCTGGGTTGGAACAAGTCTGCCGTGCCATGTGGGTCACCTCCTTGACTGGGGATTGAACTCATGCTGCAGTGGCTGTGGATAGCTTCATAGTGCTGTGCTTTAACCCACTGCACCACTAGGGAGGGCTCTCATTCCAATGTTAAAAATCACAAGTTTCTCAACAGTTTGCTAATATTTTAATAAACTATACAAATATTAATTTTGAATTTTAATTCTTTCATCAGATGTAAATAATTACATTTGATAAATACTAGGCAAAAACCTCATCTCTGAGTTGCAGAAGTTTGAGGACTATCTTAGCTTCTTTTCTCCTGTACCTTTTTCTCCATGTAGACAGATAGGAAAACTTATATTTGAACAGCACTACTTCACTGATAGAATGAAGTTTTTATTCTACTTCTAGGAAGACTCATTATAGTGAGGTGACAGAAGGGGTAACAGATGGGAAAGGCCAAAATGCACACATCCATGGCCTAAGTGATTCAACACAAAAGTTGACTGCGAATTGGTATAGCCCTTTGTATTTTTCAAGGCCTTTTCATATCATTTTATCAACAGAATGATCTCAAGTAGGCAGCTGCATTCTACGAAGTCATTAAAGGTGAATATGTGTAGCACAAATAACTTAAGTTTTTACATTATTTAATCACATGTGGTGTGCTAGTCCTACATATTGGAACTAACAAGCACAACTAGAAAATGTCTTAAGGCAAGAAATACTATTTGAGAAGTACTGTACTCAAACTAAGCTGTGATTAATTTTTAAAAAAATGAAATCAGCCGGTCCTTCTGTGGTGGAGTCTGGGCAGATGTAATGAACTGAAGAGGTAATTAAAATGTTTTATATATGAACCAAAGTCAGCTGTAAGCAAAGGACTCTACCCCTTAATGGAAAACGACCGGGACAACAGCAAACCAAGGCAGAAAGGAGCCGGTGGGGGAGTGTCCAGGATATGCTGGCTCTCCCAGGCAAGGTGACAGGGATGGTGACACCCAGTTATTATCTGACAGTGAAAAATGAGTTGTTTTGGACAATTAGCAAGAAAACTGCTAGCCTACCTCTGAATAAATATAAGAATGTTGTTTATGCAGTATATAAAATAGAAATAGAGCATAGTTACACTGCCAGGAAAATGATGTTACATTTAACCTTCTCTCTGTCTAGTTAGTGTCATTATTTTCCAGGTCTTGATTTTACTAAAGATCATCAATTATGTAATTATTATGGAATTAGTTCTAAGACATAGTGTCAAGTTTAAATAATAAACAAGCAACTCAGAGTTGTATGTAGGATATACATTTATTAACAGTGAAAAAGCATTTACCCAAAGTGAATGTTACAAAATACAAAGTCTGGCTAGCTCACTATTTTAAGTACGACCCCAAACTACATAAGGTTCTCTCTCACTTATTTTGACCATTTCTCTCTCTTATATCTACCCAAATTTTTAACTTAAAATCAAACAGGAATATTTACTGGGTAACTCTAATAGTAGTTACCAGAGAAAACATATTAAACAAGTTACCTGCTCTTAAGCTGTATTTTGAAATTATTTAGTAAAACAGAAAACAGACTAGATTACAGCAGCTATAACACCAAGTCAAACAAAACTGATAAGGTTCATAGGTACTTCAATAATAACGAAGATGTAAGTACAGGTTTTTTTTTTTTTTTCACTCTAACAACCTTTAATATGCATGCAGAGAGAGAGAGGCAGATAGCTGTAATATGTAAGGCTTAGCTTGAGTACCAAAAGTTTTCCTTTCTTCTTGCTTAGAAATAAAGAAATTAGAGTATACATATAATGTAACTTATTTTTCAATTTTCCTGAAGTCAGGCCAACTGCAGATAAATTCCTGATTCTGGAATGACAGTTACTGAAGTAGGTTTTATTGAAGTTAAAAGCTGGAGCTATATCTTACATAATTTAAACAGCAACACAGTAAATGTCCTCACAGGAAAATCCTCACTTAATACTCCCTGATTGAACATTGTCATTTTTACACAGGTATCTGGGTAGTCAAATTTTAAAGGAAAACCAACCCAAATTCTTATGGGGTATTTCAATCATTTGTTAGTGAATGTAAAAGACCATTTGGAACTAATTCTTCAAGTTTTATTCAAGGAGGAAGCTGTAAAGTTGACCTAATTGTTAGCTGGCTCTGTGAAACCTCACAGGTATGAGGAAAGTTTGGGATCTAAAGAAAGCTTAATAATTAAGTCATATAGATTTTCACTACTCAATACTCTCTCTGTGAACCTGTTTCTCTCTCACTACACACAAAAGCAACTGCGATGTTTTAGTCTTGAACTATCATCCCCAAAGGAAAATTTGTTGAAAGCATACAGAACCATAATGCACTGGTACATCAATTTAGTTTTATTAATAATCCCTTCTTGAAAGAGTTTGCTTTTATTTAAAGCTAATCATTGTTACTTGTCTGTGCAGAAATACTCCCTAATTATATTAAACTTTCTTTTTAAGACTGTGGTAACAAAGGAATTGAACTGCTTGAAGAATTTGTCTAATAGATAATTAAGTTTTAGGTACTAAGGACATGTGTTCTAAAGTTAAGGTATTATCCAATTTGAATGGAATATTAATAGACATTCTACAATAACTTCACAGATAACCTGCCCTATTCTTGCACAGGAATAAGACATGCAGGTATCTAAAGGAACTTCAGACCCAATAGCAGCAACACTGGCATTGTTTGGAAGCCTAGCCTACGGCTAGGCTGTATAATAAATAGTACATTTCTCTAATTCAACCATTGCTCTCTTCTAAATGGCCTACTCACATAGAACAGTAACTTGCTGCATAGGATTCAACATAATTTCCAAAAGTGATACTTCACAGATAAGTTCAAACTTTATTTAAAACTACATTTTAAATTTAACATTACTAAACATCACAATGTGAAAAAAAATCAAGACTAAAAAAAGAAAAGAAATAAACCCCCACAGTGTATCAAGGCTTGACTCTGTCGAAAATTCAGTATCTGATGTTTTAAACTGCCATGGGCAGAAATTAGCACACCTATCAAAAATGCAGTGTCAAACTAATTTACATTTTTATACAGATCAAAACATGTTTATTTAGTGCCATTTTCATATATGTATTGATTATGTAGAGAGTTAGATGAGTCTCTGAAGATACTTCATATACTTTGGGCTCCCACAGTTTCTGAAGAGAAAAAAAAAAAAGCAACAGAAAAATAGTTACTGTCTTATAAATTACTAAATGAAGGGAACACTATTCAGTATTAATGTTATCATCCACTAAGAAGTTTCACTTTTAATTACGAAGGAAATAGTAATTTACTTTGCAACGATAATTCCCCAATAGTACACAGTAGGTGTCTAGAGAGCATAGGCGAGAACTTCTGTTTTAAAATGGCAGGCTGAAATTATACTACTTGTCTCTCAAGAAACCCACTAGAAGAAAGGGAAAAGAATTATAGGAATGAATAAATGCAGATTAATAAAGAGTGGCTGTCAGAGAAAAGAAAACATAAGGTATCAACAAATATCCAGGCTCTTCGAATTAGATGGAAGGAGACAGGAAGAGTGAAGGAAACTGCAGACAAGACACTGTGAAAGGAGCGGTTGTGATCGAAACAAAACTGGCTGAACACTGGGAAACTGAAACTCTGATACCTGAACGAGGTGCCTTTTTCTTTACTACTTTTCCATTTCTAGCAAAAACAAACAACATATTTCATATGATTTTAACCAACAATAAAATGTTAGTTATCTAAGAGAATAATAAAAAAAAATCCCTTGAATTTGATGCAAGAAATATCCTCCTTTCAGTAGCCAATGGTAGTGATATTAGACCCATAAAAAGGAGATCTGTGGCAATCACAAGGCTCTGGCAAGAGTATGTGGAATCGTACTGAGAAAGACTGGAAGATGTCATTACACAGTTACAGAAGTAAATACAATATAGTTTACTTTAGTAACCTCAATGTAAGACAGCTACGAAAGATGAAAGGAAGCAGAAGGAATAGTTGGATAATGACTAGAGGTGATAAAACTAGTAAGTGTATCTATTTAAAATAACAAAGGGAGCAAACAGAAAACAAAATCTAAAAATATGAACCCTGAGAGAGAGGTAGGTCTAAATTTTGGTCACTTTTCAGTAGGGAGACAAGATACCCTAATTTTTTTAAGTAATAAAAATTACAAAAATATTTCAACATAGAAGGTCCCCCCTTTAAAGGGCTAAAAAACAATATTAAAAGTAATGGCCCTTACCAATTATCATGATCTCTTTTCTACCTTTCTTTATTAAACAATGTATTTGCATATATTTATTTTGTTAAAATGGAAGATTTTAAAATAATCTAATTTCATATTAGTCAGTTGAACTAAAAGTTTTCAATAATCTTCCTTTCTAATGTCTGGGCTCAAACCTCCCTGGTACAAATAGTACATTTAAAAAACTTTAAAATAAAATGATAGTATCAAAATTCTATAAATCGCCAACATAACAGGGTAATACTGATAACTCTTACCAGGTTCTTTTAGTGTCTGAGAATTCCCGGCTAGTTCTTCTGTCTGCATTTCACAAATTTCACCAGATAAGTGGTTTTTCTGTTCTTCTTCTACCATTTTCTTCCTTAAATCTGCCTTTGGAATGAAGAATTCAAAATCATCTTTCAATTAATAGTATTTGTCTTATTTTTTTTTAAATTTTCGCAAACAAGAACTGGAGTAGGCCAGAGGTTCAGCTCCCTGGCTGGGGCTTGAACGCCTATTGTTATGGTTCCTGATAGCTTGATAGCGCTGAGACTTAAACCCCAATGCCACCAGGGAGGCCCAATAATTGTTATAAAAGACAAGCTTAATTAAAGAGAATCAAATACCTCTGAATATATTGTCAGTTTAAGTGGTAAATCTTCAACTTTTACAAAGTCTTCTTCATCAGATTTTTGACTTATATTACCAGACTCGGCTTCCTGAAAGATAAATTATATATATTTTAGTGAATGCTATCTGCTCTATGTGTGGGTCTAAACCAGTTAAACATGCCAGGGAAAATGAATTCTAGAGTTCACAGGCAGAGCTCCACACTTGGCAGCTGTGAGCATATGGTTGTTTTTTTCTGTGTCCATTTAAAAAAAAACAAAGGGTCAGTTTTATATAAGTGAAAGGAAGTAGTTAATACTGAGGTTAAATAATTTAGAACAACTCACTTGTAGTTTATAGAATGCATCAGAGCTATAACTAGCAGAATATAAGGAACCATTTACAGTCATTTAATTATCAAATACTGTGAAGGCTGAAGTAAAGAATACCTTGAATTTATAATTCTTTGTGATTACCTCATTGTTTCTCTGAAACCTGAATTTTTAATTACCCTTCTAGTTCGCCTTTCTTGGTTTTCACAGTAATATCATTCTACCAATTACCAAGTGGAAACCTAGTTTTTCTTTTTCTTACAACATCTCTCACCCATCTCTCTCACTCAGAGACATTGTATTTATATTGTATTTATATGATAACGGATCCTAACATGAATCATCAGACTCATCTTTACAGCCTGTGACTTTGACCGTCTTATTTCCTTGTATTATAACCTATTCAAATCTGGATATTGATAATATAACTTTGGCCTCATTTCAATTGAATGCATTTCTATAGGAACTCCACCACTCATTGGATGATAAGACTTACAGGTAACTTTTAATTTTAAATGTATATTCTCACTGGTAGTGAAACAAACAAAACATTTGAGACACATCTTTTTTTTAAGTTTTGAAGGAAGTTCCCATTCTGAGAAATTATGAAGTTATAAATATATGTGTAGAACAAATACTGATGTTAAAAAGAGTATGAACATAATCTGTAGACCCAACAAAGGCAGCTTTATTAAGCCCTCCATTTTTGCTTGCAAGTATATAAAACATACAACCCTCAAATATAAAAAAAAAAAAAAAAAAACCCTACCTGCCATGAAGTTAAATTGAAACAAGTACCCAGAGTAAAACTACATTTATCTAGTGAAGTGTAAATACAGATTTGGTAACATATGTCATTCACTATGTAGAGAAAAGGATTCCTGTCCATAATTATTTCCCATCCCAAGTATAAATTTTTGATTTATCAAAGATTTATGAAATCTTTGTACTTGAGAAAGTACTTGAAAGTACGTGTGTGGGTAGAGTTGGGTAGAGTTGAGATGAAATTATAACTCATGTTACCATCACCTTTTTCATCATATAAGAAGTGGAAGTAAAATCAAGGTTGCCACTTAAAGCTCATCTTTCTTTGGTTCTCAAAACTACAAAAACTATAATAGTTTTTAGAGCTTGAGGTGATTATTTTAAATTCACTATCACTCTTCTGATCAAGTTTACAATAAGTTTGAGTAAGAAATAATGTGACAATTTCTAAATGTGAACACAAAAAGGAGTAAACTTGAATGTTGAAAATGTTAACATGCAAAAGAAATATACACAAAAATGAGATGCAAAACTATTTAGAAATGTAAGTGATACATACATAGTCATTCACTAACACTGGAGATTCTGTATCAGGACTTCCGGCCAGAGAGCTTTCTGGAGTTTCCTGAGCAGATTTCATGTCTTTGACTTTAGGCACTAAGGTTTCAATTTCAGTTAAAGGTAACGGCAAAGGGTTAGGCTGTTTAGGTGAATCAATGGTAGTAAGTGAGTCCCTCTGAACAGCGCCATTTAGAGAGTGCTCATTTTCCAAGATATTGAGGTAACAGGGTTTTACCGGAACACTATCTTGGTTATCTGTCATCAAAAGAAAATCTTAACATTAGTGTAACAAAATAGTCGTTACATTTTTACTACACCAAATATGAGACAGTGTATATGAATCTATGATACTTAAGCCCAGAAAGAAAAGGAACTACAAATTTTCCTTATCAACGGCTGCCAAAGTTAGTTGATCATACACATCTGATGTCTGAAAAATCATATTCCTGGAATCCAGTCAATTTCTAATGAAGCAGAATTTAATGGGTATTAAAAACTTTCTTCTTATATCTATCTTATATATCTTTCTTATATCTTTCTTATTTCTTTCTTATATCTTATATTTAACAATGTGTTTACATAATTTTTGGGTGTTTGTAAAATACACATCAGCCTTTCTTTGAAAGCTATTTGGAGAAACAAAGCCATTATGTTTTCCACAAAGATCTGGGGTAGAAAAAAGATGCATTACCTTGAAGTTTACCTTAGCTATGAAAATTTAAATTTTGGTATTTAAGCACATAAAGGGCATTTCAGAATATCTTAACATTGAATATTTCGATTCTTACCTTTACAAGTAGTAGGTTCTTGCTCTGATGGTACACATTTGCTTTCCGCTGATTTTTCAAAGTCACGTTGTAGAACCTAGAAGGAAAAAGTCATGTCGTAATAGAAAATACATGGATCACCATATGGGAAACGGTTATTAGTGCGTAGTTTTTGGTTAATGTAGACTTTCTTGAAAGCAAGGGATTTTACAATCTTAAGGTGTTTCAAGGAGGAGATTATGGTTGCAATTTCAAGATAGTCAATTAAAGATTTCCTTCTACTACTCTAACTCAACAGCTGAGATCTAATAATATAAATGGATACACATATACACAGACTTGAGACGATGAAGGAGTACAAAAAGCAGGACCCAAAGATGTTAGAAAGGGAATGTTTTTTACTGTTGTTACATACCATTTCCATTTATGTCTAGGAAAAATATAAAATCAAATCAAAAACCTAGATCTTCTGAAGTAACCTTACAGTTCTTAGGACTTGATAAAAAAAAAAAAAAAAAACTTAAAAATAGCCTATTAGATGTAAACATTACTAAATATAAAAGTGGAGTTTCAGATTTAAAAATAACTAGTGTTTCAGATTACAGTAAGGATATTAAAAAAGTTTCTATGAAAGAAAAGGAGAATGGGGAAGCTGTACATTTTGACAGCTTTAAAGCTGGAAAATCTGACATCTGCTTTTAGTAGTAAAATAAGTTTGGAGGCAGATGTGTCACTCTACCCAGGAATACCTGCTCATCATGTTCATTTTCTTCTGTAGTTTCAGTATTAGCCTGAAGTGAAGTCTGGACATCAACAGGTCCCTCTTCAAACTCCTCTATTTCTTCATCTTCATTTTCATCTTCTCCACTTCCATAATTGGTCAAAGCTTGAGTTTCAGCTTTGGACAAATCTAAAATACAACTTCTAGTAAGTTTTCAGCATGTAATCTTAATAGTTATCATTTATTTATTTACCTGTATGTGCAAATATATAACAACATGAACCTTAAATCTTCAGAAAAGTAATTACCAGAAAACTGGTATAGTAAAGATGGATAATTTAAATGTACACTGGAATTTAAATTCAGAATTGACAGCTATTTCTACATTCATTATACTTCACCAAACTGTTTCAATTAAGTCACCTATAAAGAACTAATGTATAATTCCAGGACAAACCCTTTAAACTTACTAATAGACACTGGACACTCTTCACTTTCCTCATCTTCCTCTTGATCTGAAACGTCAGATGGCACATTTTTGGAACCATTTCCATCATATACCTCTGTTCTTTGAGTCTGTTTAACTGTTTCAGTCTCATCCTTGTCCTAAGTACAAATAAATTTGAGTAAATTAATTCCTGAATGTACATGTTAAGAAGGTATACAGTAAGTCCTTTAAAAAATTAGAAAGTCACTACCTAATAAAAAATACAAAGAATCATTTTGACAGAGGTCAAGGTTTATAAGAAGTAAGGATGTTTGATAATGTTATACTCTGCTCTCAAACATTAAGGCAAAAGCTTGTGACATTATTTCAAAATCAGTTTCAGTCATAAGTTACTTAGCACATACTTTGTCTTCATCATCAATGTCTCCAACAGGTGGGCCATGATCTCCTTCAAGAATCCTTTTGGCCTATAAATAAATGAAACAGAATTTGGGGGTATACTTTTCACACTATACTATACTTAGGCATTTTACAAATGCTGTACTGTGTTTTGACCATGAATCAAAGAGCTGAATTCAACTCTTTTATTTGATTATCAATATTTAAATTAATAAAACAAAAAGCAACACTGCCTACCTGACAACTCCTTGGGTATATGAGGCATCACAAATTTACTAACTCCAAAACAAAAATCTTTATTTCCAAAACTCCACCCTTCTTCAGTTTTCCCAGATTCGTAAATGGTCCTTCATTTACTCAAATGTGTAAGTCAGAAAACTGGAAACTATCCTGTGCTTTTTATTATTCATATTAAAAAATAAAAATGCCTGACTCATTTCTTATCTGAACTATACTATTTCTGTGTCTGCTTTCCGAACAATTCCTGTTCAATATGGTATCTGCACAAATCTTTTTAAATTGTACATGAGATTATATCACTCTTCTACTTTAAATTTCTCCAAAGCTTTCTATCAACCATAAGATAAAATATAGGGCCCAAATCATGGTGTGTAAGGTCTCATAATTTGGCCTTATGTTAGTAACTACCATATCTATACTCTTACTCATTTACTGTGTTTCTATGTCTCTGGCATTCTCTTTGTTTTCCAAACTGTGCAAACCTACCTGGTAGTTTCACTCTGCCTGGAATGCTCTTCTTTTTTAACAACTCCTCGTTTTGTTGCCTTAGCGCTATTTCCCTCCCTCAAAGAGCCTCATGAGATTGCTTACCTAAAGCTGTGCTGATCATTTATTATGGCATTATGTTGGCTTATTTTCTTCAAGTCCTTTGCAGTGACTAAAATATTCTGAAACCCACTAATACAGAATGAAAACATGAAGTATAATGAAATGGCTTGACTTTATTTACTGTAGGTTTCAGGAAGAAGGGTTCTTTGTTTTGGGTTTTGCTATTAAAAAATATTTATTTATGCATATAAGAACTGGAGTATACAAGCCAGTGGTGCAGGGCATGAGAGGATTCACCAGAGACAGTGGGAAGCAGAGCACGCAGAATGACTGCAACACACTGCTGAGAGGAGCAGTGGGTGGGTCAGGAGACGTCTGCCACACTATGTGGGTCACCTCACAGACTGGGGAACAAACCCATACCGCAAAGGCTGCGGTTGGCTTCTCAGTGCTGCACTTCAACCCGTTGTGCCACCAGGGAGGGCCCCTGTTTTGGGCTTTTGGATTGCTTCTCCTGCTCATGATCGGAGGGGTCATGAACAGGGTTCTATACGGTTATATAGGAAAAAACTCCTGTTATGCCTCAAGTAGGGGAGAAAAGCCCATGTAATTTCACATGTTATTAAGAGTAACTTAATAGGAGTAAGAAGCTACAAAAATGAATAACCAACAAAGTCTTAACTGCATGTGGATAAGCTGGGGTGATAAATATTCTGGGGGAATTAACTGAGAAGGGGAACAGCCATGCCAGGTAGTTGGTTGAGAACTAGGTTCTAGTTACCCACACTTGAGAGACAGTAAAAGAAACTGGATAGCTGATATGCACATTTAGCATCAATTTCTCCCTGAATTTCTGACCTGCAATCTATTACTCTTGAGATCCATATGTGGTTAGCATATGCACTGATTTATTATCTGATTAACTAGTACTACAGAAACAAACAAACCTCCCCCCTAAAAAAAACCTCTACTTTTGCTGAAGTTAAACATGAGTTAATCATTAATAATGATCAAGAATTACGTGTATATGTTAATTATAACCACACCTAAAGCTAAAAGAACGCCATTTACCTCTTTTGCGTAAGATTGGATTACTCCAGCTGCTTCTATTTTCCTTTTGCAGCGTTGTTTAACAGTGATACTATTATTATCCAAATCTTGCATGAGTTTAAAGAAAGCCAATTCATTAAATAACACTTCAGATATTTCTACAAGAAGGTCTTCTCCACAGTCTTTCAGTTTTCTACCAGCAAATTTTGCCAGTGAATCCTATTCAGAGACAACCAAATAACTTTAAGGTTATAATAAACTCGGAACTATGGTTAGAACAGTACAGTAAGTTAAAATACTGAGAGAAGAAAGTTTATCACATTTTAGAATTTAAAAATTTTAAATTAGTGGCTAAGATTATTAAGAAAAGGTCAGCTACTATTACTAAAGAAAGTCTAATATTACTAAAGAATACTATTTAATAGGAATTTTGCTAATCATGTTTAAAGATTACACAAAAGTAGAAGAAAAAACATCAGGCTATCTATACATTTAGTTATATAATATAACTATTATGCACAAATGAGTAAAACAGACTTCCTAAAAGAGTTCCAAAAGAGTTTCCATACTATGCAGGGAACAGAATATAACGGAATAAAATGAGGTGCTGTAAGAGAGGAAAATGAAAGTCATGTAAAAAAAAGCTTTCTGGTACTTTACTTGAAAGGTACGTTAGAGTATCCCCCCACACACACACACCTTATATAAGGCTGCAAGTTATTCTAAGGTAAACTTTTTCTTCAAAATCAATTTAAAAGTGAACTGCAGTTCTAATCAAGATGAAATATAGCATCATCAAATGAAAAAGTTTGCTGTATTTTATTAATTTTTAAACTGATTTTTCTCATTCTAAAAACATGGGCTGTATATTGAGAAAGTATCCAAACTATTATGATACCCAGTACTTCCTGTCCCCCAAAAAGCTACCTTATCAGCATACTCATAAGGAAGTTAAATGTAGAGTGCCCTGTGAAAAAGAAAAGTAAAAGATATAATGTCTAAGTTTGTTATTTTTTAAAAAAGATTTATTTATGCATACAAAAGCTGGGGGTAGGCAAAAGGTTGGGGAATGGGCTAAGAGGATTCACCAGAGAGAGAGTGGGGAGCAGAACAGGCAGATCTACTGAAATGCACTGCTGAAGGGAGCACTAGGCATGACAGGAAAGGTCTGCTGGGCTATGTGTGTCAGCAACCCGGCCTGGAGTTGAATTAGTGCTTCAGAGGCTTCTGATAGATTTGTTGTGCTGAGACTTAACCCCTTGTGCCACCAGAGGGCCCTCTAAGTTCTAACTAATGAGAACTTGATGTGAAGATTTCATGTAAGTCCCCTGTGGAAAAAAAAATCAGGAATGGGGGTAAAACAAAAGCAATAAAAATTTTATGACATTGAAAGAAACCTTATTTGCAAGTTAATAATTTAGAAACTGCGCAGAATTGGGATAATAGGCAGAAAGTACATGAGGAAGACTGCATGGATCTTGAGAAAGCACATATTTAAATTATTTCAGTCTTATTCTAAAATGGAGTTCTGTAGGAATAATCTAGCTACTGAAATTTGTAAAAATACACTAATGTCAAATTTAACTATAGCATTTTAAAACTATGAATGACATCAGATGTTTTATATTCCTACTAAATTATTAATACAATTAAACACCAGCAGGATAACTTAGAAATTATTATTAAATATACACTTGACTCTTAATACAAAATCAACAGAAAGTTAAAAGTTATAGAAGTGTGCATGGTCTAGAGTTTAAGAAATTAATAAAGTGTAATACTTTTTAAAATCAATTTAAACATCAGAACAGAAAGCAGTAAGTTTTAAAAGATTTATTTTTTATTTATTTATGCATACAAGAACTGAAGTATAGGTCAGAGGTGGGAGTTGGTGAGAGAAGTCACCAGAGACAGAGTGGGGAGCAGACAGGTGGATCTACTGAAGTACGCTGCTGAGGGAGCAGCAGGTGATACAGGAGAGGTCTGCTGCACCACATGGGGCAACTCCCTGGCTGGGGATTGAACTCAGGCTGCGTTGGCTGGTGACAGCTTGATAGTGCTGAGACTTAAACCACTGTGCCACCAGGGCAGCCCAAAAGCAGTAAGTTTTATAGGAGAATGTAGTTAAAAGAAATACCTTTTTTTTTTGTCTGAAACAATGTAAATCACTGAACTATCTCAATGAGAAAACATATGGGCAAATTTAACTGTAAAGATGTTCATTACATAGAGTAAGTTTCTCATTACTATTAATCCAGAAGATGCTAGTACCAGATCCTCACAGACTTTTGCAAGAAACAAAATGTCCGCAGACATTGCTAAATGTTTCCTGGGAAACAATATTGTCCTCAATGAACAACATAATATAATGTTACTACCAGTCTGTAAAGTCCCTATGATCAACAGTTTGTCTCTGGCATCTACAGTTTCCCAGACTGGTAAAAAAAAAAGTCTTTTAGAAAATATCATATATTTTTAAAACATGTTAAGCTTGAAGTGTTCTTACTGTGTAGGAGAAAATTCTAAACAAAATTTTATTTGAGTTGTGAAAGGCTTCAGTTATCTTGTTAAAAAAAACAGGTTTTAAGGCCCTCCCTGGTGGCGCAGCGGGTTAAAGCACTGCACTGAGAAGCTAAAGCCACTTCCGCATGAGTTCGATTCCCGCCTGCCCCGGAGGTGACCACATGGTGTGGCAGACCTCTACTGACCCACCCGCTGCTCCCCTCAGCAGTGTACTTCATCGATCTGCCTGTTCTGCTCCCCACTCTGTCTCTGGTGAAGCCTCTCACCGCCCCGAGCCTCTGGCCTGTACCCCAGTTCTGTATGCATAAATAAATAAATCTTTAAAAAAAAAAAAAAACAGGTTTTAATATATGTATTTAAAGTAAGTAAAGGAATAAGTTAGTAAAGTGTTAAAAGGTCATCCCAAATGGATAAAAGATCAGCTGTTAATGTCAGAAAACGGCAGGGAAAAAAAAAAAAAGAGAAACACATATTGGTAAGTCATACCAACACACACTCATACCTGTAATATACTCCCAAGCTGTTTATGAAAGAACTTCACAAACTCTTTGCTCTCATCATTTTGTTGGGTAAGGGTCAAAACCATCCGTCTTACTGAAGTTAGAAGTTGAGAAGAGCATACTTCATCCATGTGTTCCTGAGAAAAAGAGAAACCCTCGATTAGTATATAAACTTACCTATTGTTTAAAATTATTGACCTACATGAGATCTATTTTCCTTGTACTGATGCTTCTCAACTTTAAGATACACATTTGCAGGAAAATAGTACATACACATATACACATAATTTTGGAAGCCATTACAGAGACCGTCCACAGATCTCTTGAGCATCAAACTGAGTTTGTATTTTGGAATCATGGAAAGACATTTGTAAACTACATTCAACCACCTTTTAGAACTAAGATGCTCTTCTCCTAAACTATGTTTTTAGCCTCAAAGACACTTAGAATTCGAGTGTACTTGTGTTCCCTTCTTTACTGTGACCAGCAGGGAAGACCAGCGTAAAAAAAAAAAAAAAAGATACACATTTGCAAATATCTATTTTAATAAGGGTATACAATTGCCAGTGCACATATGCCAGAGGTTTGCAAAATCTCACCCATCATAGAAGGTTAACGGCCAGTTAAAGCGGCTGGCTAAGTCAATACTTTTCATCGCTTCTTTCCCCATCTCTATTACTATCACCCTTGTCAAAGTCACTAACATTTCCTCAGCTGATTTCACTGACCATCTGACCCCTTGTAATTAATTCTCCAAACAAACAAGAGGTTGTTTCTCTTTTAATTAAAACCTGTAGTAGTTACCCTCTAAAATTCAAACAAAGCCCAAATTTCTAATCATTGGCCTGTATCGGTCTATGTAAGTGACCCATCTTTCTTTCCAACTGTATCTTGCAGAAAATCTGTATAACCACACAGGTCTTTATCCAGTAACATGTTAAGTGTTCCAACTTGAAGGCCTTCTCACTTTTTGAAATGATCTTGGTTTTAGTTGGCTCTCTATATCTTTGCTTAATATGTTCTCATTTTAGAAGTCTTCCTTGAGTATCTAGACTAAAACAGACACTATCATATCACCATATTTTAGTTCTCTACATGGCATCTACTATTTGCTTCTATATTTAACATGTAGTTTAAAAGGAAATTTGTATTTTTATCTAGAATGTAAATGGTACAGGATCACAAGTCTTAAATTTGTTCATTGTTATGTATACAAAACCTAGCATAAAGTAAACACTCTATAATTTAAATGAACAATGAATGTTGTGCAACCATTAGAAAGTATGCAATAGAAAAAGTGATCTAGGAAGTTATTTTTAGTTTTTGTCTTTTGTTTACTTGAATTTTCTGAATTAATGACAAGGTATTCTTTGTATACAGTGGAAAACAAAACACAAAGCTTATTTTAAGAAATTCATGCTTACCTTCAGAAAAGGAATGACTTCTTTCATTATTGCTTTAATTTGTCGGTCTAGCTGCTGAGTATCAATTCTAGGACATGGGACAGTTGAAACTTCATGTACAGGTTGTTGTGAGGTGTGATTTTCAACAGAAGTTTCTACTTATAAAAAAATGCTCTATTAGAAAATTAAGTCAGTAACACATGCATTTATACAAAATTCTAGTGATTTTATAGTAAAACAAAGGAAGATCTATGTAGTTTTACCAGCCGTAATACTTCAAGTGGCAGAAAAGAAACCATATGAATCTGATGGCACTTTTAAGGAACTATGATTTTTACTTTCGATCGATTAAAAAACACACCTTCTAAGTTATTAACTGTAGTTGTGGCAGCAGCACCATCCTCATCTTCAATGATTCTGCAGGTGCATCTTAAATTTGTGTTTTCAGTTTCAGTCTTCATACGCTCATATTCTCTCATTCTAGCTAATGCTTGATCTAAGTGAATCACAGTGTTACCTGCATATGGACAAAATATGTATCTATATGTAACAGCAAAGTTTTTCATGATGTCTTCAAATTGTATTAAAGAAATGTAAACATGTATTAAGAAATGTAAACATGGGAAGAAATACTAGCTTTGCCAAGTTCCAGATAGTGTACTAGTAGTTGGGTACTTGACAGGGATTTATTTAAACCTTAAAATAACCTATAAAGTGGACAGTACCCTCATTTTAGAGAATTTAAGGTAACTTGCCCACAGTTCACAGCCAATTAAATTTAGAAGGATCGGAACTCAGCTGTCCATTACAGACTCTGAAGTTCGTATTTATTTCGCTACATCATGTTGTATCAGTTAAACAGTGAACTCTTATTAAGTAATTCAACCTGACACAAACCAAGTAAGTAAAAGGTCAAAGGAGAAGATATCCCACTTCTCCTTTGTCCATCTCAGAGAAAGCAAGTCATGAAAGATTTGGAGAAACAAAGAAACAGTAACAGAAACAAAACAGGTAGGAATCTAAGTCATTTAGCAACTCACAAAGTGGGGACAATATAAGGGAAAGGATGAGCAAGAGGTAGATTTTTCTGTAATGGAGAAGGCTCAATATGGACTTGATAAATTACTTAAGGGAACTAGAGTCCTAACAGGCAAACGGGAGACTTACTGCTTTGGTAAGGTGACAGGATGAAGCTTGGCCCTTTACTTTGTAGTGCAAACTTTTTTGAAATTATCTAAATTTATTCTTATCATTTGAACAAGCATTGGCTTTATATTATTATATCAATGGAGTGCCTTAAAGACCTGAATAATTAAATACTTGAATACTTTTTTGTTGACTAGAGTATGAATAATGAATCACGTACCTGATTTTTCTTTTCCCTAATTTCCATTCCAAGTCTAGGTCTTAAGTTGTTTTTCTCCTTTGGAGTAATTTCATTTAAACCAATGGAAAAAAAAAATTCAATGTGCCATGCCATACCATACTTGGGTTACCAACTGAAGATTACTTATGCTACAAAATTTCATTTCTGAATACAATTTATGAAATTAACATTGTCAATGAAAATGTGACTGGGAGGCACTGATTATCTCTGAATGTTGTTCATTAACTGGAAGACCATAAAAAATGACTTTCACGTAAGAGAAAGGAAGTTAAACATTGTTGGACTCCTATGTTAAAAAGTGCTATGTATTTTTTCATAGGAACGTAGCTAGATGGGTAAGATCCTTCATGTCCTCAGTATATACAGTTAGGAAGGACAGATGATCTCCCCAATGTCAAAGATTTAACAGTCAAGAAAGAGATTTTTGAATTTATATTGATGGATAAGATCATAACATCTTGCTTTTCCAGAGTTTAGTTTCTTATCAGTGCAATTCAAAGGCTATATTAAAGTTGCATTCTAAAATTATTAAAGATTCCTCTTACCTAGATCATCTGTTGCAAAAGGCTCAAAATTTGAAGATACAGACATGACACTAGCATTATCAGCATCATTTTGTTCACTTATTTTATTTGTCTCTCTCTCAAAGTTCTTCTCAAAAGTTTCCTAAGTTATAGTTTAAAAACAAACAAAAATAACTAGTATGTCTTTTAAAAAGTTTGAATAATATTAAAAAAATTAACATAGAAACAAAGGTTTTCCATAAAACTACACATTAAGATGTAATATTTGTAAGTTAAATGAATATTCTATTCCAACAAGATTGTGATAATCATTATTAACCAAAATCATAAAGAACATTTAAATACTAAGTAATCTATAATTATGTAGATAAACAAGCAGCAGAATAAATTTGTGAAAAAAATAATATTTTTAGTTATTTCTATACCCTCAGGGAAATTTTGTTTCCAAATCCTAACAAAACTAGTACTTGATATCCAAAAGAAAAACATGACAGCATCATTCATACTTAAAAAGAAAATCAACTTTATTGAAATACAATTTACATAAAATACACCCATTAAGTGTACAGTTTGACGTGGTTTGTAAAATATACACATCCAGGTAACTGCCTTCCCTACAGACCATTTCTATGAGCCCCAAAAAGTTCCTTTGCAAACCTGGGCAGTCACATTTTACTACATCCCACTGAATAACTTCTATCAGCAGATAATAGTGCTCTGGCTCTAAAGCTCCATGGAGCAATCCAGCATTTGACTTTTATGTTCAGTATGTTTCTGAAATTAATCCATTTTGTGCTTCAGCTGTTGAGTATTTTGTAATGATTGAAGAGCATTCCACTGTGTAGATGAACTATAGTTTATCCATTTATCTATGTATGTTCCAGTTTAAGGTTATCATAATTACAGATACTACAAATGTAAGTATGTAAGTATTTTTGTGGACATGGTTTCATGTCTCCTGGATGAACACCTGTAAGAGAAATTTCTGGGTAGCATGCCAAAGTTTATGTCTGACTTTGTAAGAAATTAGCAAACTGCTTCTCAAAATTGTACAAAATGGTTTACAATTATACAATGGCTGTACAATTTTACATGCAGTTCAGAGTTTCATTTGCTCCATTTTACACCATTTCTTAATGTCAATCTTCTTAATTCTGACTTTTGTAGTGGGTGTGAGGTGGTACTGTATGATTTGATTTGCATATGGGCCATTCATGTACCTTTGTTGGGTGAAGCCCCTGTTCAAATCTCTTGCTCATTTTTACTGAATTGCTTGTCTTAAAATTGAGTTGTAAAAGTACCTTGTATAGTCTGGTTCTGTCAAAGTACCTTATATAGTCACCTGTTAGGTGTCTGTGCTGTGATTATTGTTTCTAATGCTATCTTTGGAGAATCAGGACTTTAATCAATGTATCATTTAAAAATTTTATAGTTAGTGCTTTCTTTGTTCTAAGAAATCTTTGTGTATGTTAAAGTCATGAAGAGTTTCTTCTATTTTTTGTTAAGTTTTAGCATTTCAAGACTTTAATTTCCAATTGTTATGTATAATGTGATTACTGAATGCCTCATATTTTGATCAATACTCATTTCACAATTATGTTCTTTCTCCTTGGCTACTGACATCTAAAAATTTTCTCTGAAATCATGATTAATGGGGATATGAGGCATTAGGGAACATGTTGTAGGGAATGGAAGAATTTTGTTGCTCTTTTAAGACTTAAAATTACATGTGCTTTTGCAACTGAATAGCACCAAGAGAAGTTAAGATAGAGTTTTTCTCTCATCGTAAACTTAAATTTCTCATCTCTCCTAACTTATAATTTTCAGATGCTTACTTTTACTTCTAGGACCTTGGCAGAGAAATAAGGAAAATGAAACTTCTTTCCCTGTCAAATACAGTACCTATGTGGTTACTTAAATAAAATTCAAAATTTAGTTCCTCAGTCACAGTAGTCGCATTTTAGGTAGCTGATGTCAACTCTCTTACTCAGTACAGATACACTTCCAAGTAGGAACAATGGATACTGAACTGCAGTTTCTGATTAAATGGCATTTAAAGGGAAGATGTTGACATTAATGCTGAATTTTGTAGATGGAATATTAAAAAACTGATTTCAATACTGAATAGCAATACCGAGAACAGTTATTCATGAAAGTCCCTACCATAATGGATCAAAAATGTGTTTCCCTAAAATTCATATGTATATTAGGAGGTGGAACCTCTGGAAAGTGGCCAGGTCTAGATGAGGTCATATAGTAGAGCCCTTGTGATGACACTGGTCTTATAAGAAGAGGAAAAGCTGCCAGAGCAGCTTCTTATTGCCATGTGAGAATACGGGGAGGGTGAACATTTGTGGGTCATGGGGAGGTACCTCACAAAAAATTGAATCTGATAGCACCATGTACTAGGCAGCTGAGTCTCCAGCACTATGAGAAATAAATGTTGTTTAAGCCACTTACTCTACAGTATTTTGTGGAACCGGAGGTAAAACAGCTACTCATCAAGCAGTACAGACATTTTGCTAACTGTAAAACTGTGTCAGGATAGCTTAATCCTAAATTGTACCGTAATCTGCAAAATTTGCTATACTGATAGAAATGAAAAAATAAATGTTTACATAATTAGAGGTAATACAGTCATTAAGAAACTCAGATAAAAAGGAAGGCCCTGGAGTTAAGGAGAAAAAATTGCTAAAAAATTATTTCTGAGAACAGATATTTTTCATTCTCATTATTTCAGTACCAAATAAACTGTAATATAGCCTAGTCATCTATATTTTTGTCTACAGCTAGGCCACATTGCATTTCCCATAAAAAGGAGTACATATTTTTCAACTAGTTTTAAATATTAATCCCAAGTATGAATTACCTAATGTACATTTGATTTTGTAAAGTCAAAACCATGTTGGTTTTATGCTCAGAATAAGAACTGGAGCTTTGGTAAAGAAAAGTGTTAGGCCAAAAAGATGATTTGGGAATTATTTTAAACATGAAGAACAAAAGTTGCAGAACAAAATTTCAGAAAAAGTCCTGAATAGTTAACAGAAAAGACAATCTTGAGAAGACAGTCCTTCAAGAAGAAACTTATAAAGATAACTTATCAATAATGAGTAGAAACACAGTAATAGATTCTCCAGTTCTCTACCTATAGCAGTTATTTGCTAATCAATTATGGCACTTTTCTCCACAGATAGCTAGGTACTAGAGTTCGCATAAAAAATAATGTAGTTGCTATTCCAGGACCACACAGAATCTTTTATAGTAGGTCCAGGAGTCTTAACCTTTAAACATGTGATTTTCAGACCCCTGGCATATTAGTTTTCCCATTACCGGGGCCTATTTAAAATTTTCTTCATCAATTTGAAAATATACATTAATTTTTCTTTCCTGGACTTCCTTTTTAACCCCAAAATGTGTCTTGTTTGTACTCATTTAAAGTTTCTTAGTGTGATCTGACTGCGATGTGGTAAGCTGAATGTCTTTAGTAGACATATCAAATATTACTTAATGTCTGCTGTAAGTTAGTGTGTAGGATGTCAATGAAGACCTAAGTGTGTACTTTTTTTTATACCTTATACTCCTTCATTTATACATTAACTTTTTGGTGTTTGCTACCATATTCTGACTGATTTTTATAACTCATCTCAAACATCTCCAGTTTTTAAAAAAAGCTAAAACCCAAATATATCAGATATACTTGTAGCAACTTACAATAACCTCTTTTATTTACTGAATTTAAAAAATATATCTACATTACATGAATCATCATTAGCTTACATCATCAGTAGTAGCAAGGCTTTCACTGGGAGTAAGTTCTGAGTTTGATGCTATCCATGTACCAGAATTCACCGATTTTACATTATCTCCTTCTTTATCATGGTTCTCAGAAATATGTCTGGATACTATATCCTAAATAAGGAAGTACAGGATTAATTGACATAAAACATATATGTGTAGTCAGGAGTTTAAAAGCAGAAACGACATTTGTTCTTCAACCTCACAGCTTAACTGTAAAGAGATAACATCAAAGATAAAACACTAAAAAAAAATGCACAAAGACTTCACTGAAAAGCTACTTAAGTTTTGAGATATCTTAAAAACAATGTCAAGAAAGTACAGAGAAAACAGATCAAAATACATATGGAATCAGGACATACTTCAGTCTAAGAAAGCAACTAGAGAAAATCATGAGGGAAGGAGATACCAGACAGGGTAGGGACAAACGGTAAGGTACCAGATACCTGCAAGGCATATAAAGCCCTCTGCCTTAAGTAGTCAGTATTAAGTAGCTGAAGCTCATGGAAGAGTTCTATAAGAAAATGTGGACGAGATTCATTCTGAGAAATTAGCGTAGCGACTTCAGAGTAAATAGTATCCCGCAAAGCTTCAAACATGGAAAAATCACTCCCAGTTTCTGGAAGATACAAAGAGCAGGAGAATTTAATATTAAAGAAATACCTTCTTGATAATTTCTATTAACTTGTATCATTATCCTAGCTTTCAATTACTTAGAAAGCAGAACATTGTTCTCAATTTCAGGACTTTTAATATAAAAAAAGAAATGTTAAGATTACTACTATAACAATGTAATCTTACAAATATTCTAGTGTACATACACTGTATACTAGAAAAATATTTATGTGTACAAATAACATTACCTAACATTACTTAGATTATACTTATTTCATAGTAAGAAATCTGGAAAATTTTACACATAGGAATAATCAGTGGAACTGCTTAGCATTTTAGTAAAATAGCTAAATGTATATAATTTTTGTTTCTTGGTAATATGAACTTTATTACAGAAAAGATTTTGAAATCTGTTAATGGTGAGAACAAACTCAAATGTGTCAGTGAGACTAATATTCTAAGGTCTATCAAGTCAGGGGTACTAATTCTTTCTCAACTATCATGCTTTGATGAAAAACAGAATTTGCAACTATAATACTATCAGTCAATGTTACTATTGTCTTACTGACATACTATACAATGGAATAGGAAGTGACCCAACAGAAATTTCCAACTTCATAGACTGTAGGCATCACTATCATTTAGCAATAATGCTACTAAATGCATTGATTGATAGCACACTAGTATCACCCTTAAAGGGAAAGAATCATACCTTTCTATTTTTTAAGGATTTGTTTATTTATGCATACAGAAGTGGGGTACAGGTCAGAGGTGCAGAAGCGTTGAAAGGATTCATCAAAGACAGAGTGGGGAGCTGAACAGGCAGGTTGACCAAGTAAACTTTTGAGGGGAGTAGTGGAAGGGTCAGGAGAGGTCTGCCTGCCAGATGGTTCATCTCCCTGGCTAGGGATCCAACTCATGCTTAAGTGGTATGGCCATGCTTAAGTAGTGCTGCGCTTTAAAGCACTGTACCACCAGGTAGGGCATGGTCATACCTTTATTTCTAAGAGTGTTAGTTGGAAACTATTCCCATGCCTAATTTTTTATCGAAAAACAATCTTTTTTAAAAGGTGGCTTATCTAGACATCAAAATCAATTAAACTTTCTAGAACAATAGTAGAACCACATGTAGGGAAATATTTGCATTCTACAAAAATTGGTGATCAATTTCTGAGAAAAGGAAGGTAAACTGTTAAGTATTTTAATAATACTGTGCTTGTATGTAAAGATGCAAAAATAAAAACTTAATTCAGTATTTGCAAGAGACACAGAAAGTGCAAATATAGTCAATTGAGAAAACTTTCCACTAATCTGCTAAACTGTACAGTTAATATTTTCTGATCTCAATTTTCATAATAAAGACAATAATATACAACTTCCCTGTCTTGCCCCAGACATTTGTGCATAAAAGGAAATGCTATGTTAAAGTACTCAGTAATTTTAAATTGTTCACATGCAAAATAGTACTATAAAACTGATATTATAAGCAGGAACCACATCTGTACATAGTAGGAAGCCCAGATATGATTTCACATGTAAAGTTTCAATGTATGCACAATATTGTAGCTTGAGAAGTTAGTTTAGAAAATGTTTATGTCAAGATAAAAATACATGTGATAACATTGCTCATACTTCAGCATGTGATAATCATCGTAAGTCATATATCATTAAGGATTACATTATTCTGAAAGTATGAATTATGCCAAAAACGTTTCATTCCACCTTCCTGCAAAAAAAAAGTAGCAGAAATTTTTGCCACTTGCTCCTAGCTTAGGTTAGAGAAATCCTTGGTCTTAGGTAAAGCTTTCTCTGATTCTATCCTATTTGTAGCCTATTTTCAGAATTCTTTTCTTTAGAAAGGCCATTGATCACCTCTTCAGTTTTCTCTGTGCTAGGTCCTTGTTTCTTTTCCCTTTAAAATGTTCTAAATGTTCACACAGGTTTTTCTTTTTATTTTAATAGATATATTTTAAAAGTTTTATTTATTTATGCAGAACTGGAGTACAGGCCAGAGGTGCAGGAGCAGTGACAGGATTCACAGACACAGTGAGGAGCAGAACAGGCAGACTGACAAAGTACACTGCTGAGGGGCACGGGGGTGAGACAAGAGAGGTCTGCCGCACCTTATGGATCACCTCCCCAGCAGGGACAGAACTCGTGCTGAGGCAGGTGAGGCTAGCTTCACAGTGCTGTGCTTTAACGTGTTGCACCAAGGTTTTTACTGTCAACTCATGTACAGTTGCATGAGGCATTAAAAAATACTGGTAATTGTAAACCACACAAAACCTATGTAATGAAAATACACAGTATAAAATAATTTTGAATTCTCTAACAAATTATAGTTTTCCGTGATTTTTCTTTACATGGTTTAGCTTAGAGATTGTGACCGGTAACAGAGAAAAAAAAGCAGCAATGGCAACACAAGTCATGTAATAATACTGCAAATCAGAGCTAAAAATAACTGTTTCTAAATATTATTACTGCTTTTAAGCATTTAAAAATCATAAAATCAATGAAAAAAAGCCAAAGGTTTTCTCTTATCCATTTGCATGTGTTGATTACATGTACTAATAAGAAATAAAACCCCTCAAACCAGCCAATGTTATCAACCAAGAATTACAAATGAAAGGGTTCAGAAATTTAATCATGAACTCTTTTCCTTTTACAGTAATCAGACAGCATATATATGCATATATACACTAAGAGAAGAAAAAAAAAGTAAAGATTTTTAGGACCAATGGAAAAATTCTAATTAAAAAATGGCACCCAAACTAAGCAGATTGTTACCTGGTGCTTCACTGAATGCATTTCTGTTAGATTGCAGTAGTGTTCTCCTAGCATGTGCTGTGGGAAAGGGCAGACATAAAGATGAACATAAAATGGGGATGAACAGTAAAGACAGGATCTAAAAATGTGATAAGTGAATAAATATGAGAAATAAACATATTGTTGGCCTGACCTAAGGAAGATCCACACAATGTGTGGTTTATGCTCTATTTAAAGTTAATCTCATCAGCTCAAAAGATTTGCTATATATTTACATTAATGGCCATCAATTACTTATTGCTCACTCTTAGCAGCATACTCAAATACATGAAGCTCCACAGCTCCCGAGTGAGAAGACTCTATAAATCAGGACTAGTAGTCACAAGTTATGTTCTAGTAATGTAATGAAACTGTTACATACCAAAATGAATTATATGTAATAACTAAAAGTAACCTTTTACTTTTGACAGTGGTATGTACATACACAGAAAAGTATATTCATACTGTTCAAACATTTTTAATTCATACACACACAAAAAAAACCAAACCTGTGATTTTTTTTTAAGTGACATTAAGATGTAATATGGCCAACTCACTATTATTTCGGCAACTAATCCAAATGTACTAAGTTTTTTAATGTAGTTTTCTTCCCCATTTTTTTACTCTTTAAAATTATCACTGTTTCAAATGGCCAAAGTGGATGATTGGATTAAAAAGATGTGGTGCATATACACAATGGAATATTACTCAGCAACCAAAAAGGTAAACACATGCCTTTTGCAGCAACACGGATGGAGCTGGAAAGGATCGTGCTTAGAGAAATATGCCAGAAAGAAAAGGAAAAATGCCAGATGGTTTCACTCTTAACAGAGATAGAACAGACCCGGCAAGAAAATAATAATAGTGAACAGCTATATACCAAAGACATTTTATGGGGGTAGAGTGGGGAATGGGATCAGAAACAGTGGGGGGATGGAAATGCACTGGAATATGGTGATGGCACATGGGTGAGTTGGTGATGGGAAGCCCAAGGGGATTACAACTGAGATGGATAAATGCACAAGATGATGTAAAAATAAACTATTATATTATTCAAGAAAAAAACCCCACAAAACATTATCACTGTCAGATAGTGAAAGGAGACTAACGTAAAAGTTTGTTAAAATGTCAAAGTCAAGACAGTAATCACTTTTGTCAAAGATCTGAGATGTAACAAAGACAAGTATGAAAATTTCAGCTGTACCATTTCCTAGAAATGAAAATCTTGAAGTTATTTCAGAATACAAACATGTTTCTCATATTTTATAATCAATACTCATTATAAAGTGTTTAAAAGATGATACTTTTTCTTCCAGTTTTTATTCAGTTTTTTATGTAAACATAGCTGGAGTGATATGATTCAGGTAACACTGAAGTCTGGTTCCCTCCTTTGTGTTTCTGTAAGTTATACATGTATATATATGTAAATACCGGGTTGAGAGCTTGATTTCTGAAAAAAATAAGGAAAATCGTGCCGTTTTGTTTTCTAGCTGTTTGAGTGTTGGGGAAAAAACAGGTACCTCTCGCTGAACTTTCCTCATCTGCAAAATGGAAATGAAATCACTTAGGCTCAAAGAAGGTATTGGATATTTGTAAACATGTAGAACATGATGCAACTGGTGGCTGCTATTGAGTCTACCTTTACTGGCTTGTATTTCTTTGAGCTGCACTTATTCCTCATTTATCAGGAAAGCACTAATAAATAAGCTTAAATGACAGCAAATAAATGACTCCACTCATCCAATAAACACAGTGTTTACCATATGGCAGGTAGTATACTGATATGTGAAATACAAATATGAGAGGCATGTGCTGCCAGTGAAACAGGCAAACACTAAGGTGATACAGCCAACAGTGATTTCATTGGCTACAATAGAAACAAAAAGGAAAAATGTTAAACAAACCTGGCTTGGATTTCAGCAATTTTAGAGTGCCAGAATTAAGACTTCATGTAGATAGGAATCCAGCAGAAAACGGGCAACTAAGAGCAGAAAGTATGAGGCAGAAAAGATAACTGCTGAGATGAGAAGCTGTGTAATAGCTATGGGGGAAGGTCAGTGACACTGAGAGTCAAATTCAAGGCAGAGGGTGGTGAGAAATGAGTTTGGAAAGGTGGGAAGAATCCAAATATCTGTCAGCTATGTGTGTTAACTGTTTAAGCTTTCTGTAGGCATAGTGAAAGCATGGTTTTCAGCATGTTCAAAGTAGGAATTCCAAACTGTCAACTATCTTTTTTTGTTTAGAATTTTATCAAGATGTGTTAAAAAGTAATATCATAGTAGCACAAAATATTTTCAGTTTATATTTCTTGAGATCAAGGAATGTGCACAGGAAAGATGAAAGACCAATTTTACAATTTGCTTTAGTGTAACTTTTTAAAACCTAAGACAAAATCTTTAAAGCAAACCACAGGAAAAAACAAAACAAAACAAAAAACTCCAAACATACCTGAAGACATTTCTGTAGACCTATTATATTTTATTATTTTTTCCAGCTGCTCATGATTCTTTCTGCTGAATACTTTTGCTTGAACAGGCTCTTCAGTCTGGGCTGAATGTCTGTTCCTATTTTTGCAAGGTTCACATGTGCTAGACATACTGGCACTGTCATACCCTTGAGTGAAAAAAGTAACAACTGTTATCAGTTGCAACTAATTTAAAGTAATTGAAAGGGAAATTGATTTCCACAGTGTAAAGGCTCAGCTAACTCAATGTAGAATGCTGGGAAGAGTTAATATAAATAGAATATGCAACAGCATAATATGTGTTGGACATATGTTTGGAAAGCATGGGGGAAAGAGTAGGAAAGCCTAATATACTTCATTTGCCTTTGATGCCATCTTAAGATAAGCCCAACTCAAACTATATTGGCAGAATTATGACTTAAATTCTCCATTGGACTTCAACGTAGTAACTTTGCAGTAATAGGAAATACAAGGAAGAATCATCCAATCTATATAAAATATCCACTACAAATGTAAGAGTAATGGACATTATGTAAATATCTCTACCCTTTTATTGTACCTTGTGTGTCATATGGGTTAAAAGTACCACCCACAGGTATACATATAATGTATTCAATTATTTTTTAAACAGTAATTTGGTAATGGAAGGGTAGTAATTAAACTTTATTCCACACAAATTGGTTAAACTTAGCCTTTTCCCACTGAGTTAGAATGCATCCTTAAGTGAATCTGTGTTCATTAAGTTTTATTTCTGGGCATTGTTTAACTGATGTACTCTGTCCAATGCCTTTGTCATTGTCTTAGGCACAGCAGTTTTACAGTATGTTTAAGTGTTGTAAGGCAAGTCCTGCCTAGCTTCACTTTTCCTGTTAACTTGGACAAGTGTCTTATGTACCTAAGCCTTGGGATTCCTACTGGCCTCAGCCCAACCCCCTCCGTTGTGGAAACAGTTCATGGGTATGCAAAATGAAATTATGTTAAAAATACTATGTGAGGATATCTAATTTACGGATTGTAACCTGAGAATATAGTTGTTTTTATACTTGTTTAATCTTGTTTCATGTTTTTAAGAATATGCTATATAGATTCTTACAGTTTGTGAAATTTGTTTCCAAAGCCTACCCCCCTAACCTCAGTAGTTTTGAATTGCTTCCCACTTCCAGTTCTACCAAATACTACTGTCCCAGAGAAACATCTACACACTTATTTCATAAGCAGTCACCTTATTTTTGTTAGCTTTACTGTTTTTTCGTATCTTGGGCTCTTAGAGGAAAACATTTACAAGATTTGTTTTTCTCCTTTTCCAATATTTATCTCAATTACTTAAGTTTTAGTCACAATGCTTTCCAAACAATACGAAATAATGATTGTGGAGAAGAAATCCCTGTTTCTTAATTTCAACAGAAATGTCTTTGGAGTATTTCCATTTATGATTGTTATTTCCATTTATGATTGTTACCAGTGAATAACTCCAGCAGAGTGACCTAACTACTAATGTGAATTTCAGTTAGAATTTTCATTGGGAATTCAGATCTTATGTGATCTAGTGCTATCATGAGTTGTATCCTTTGACTTTATGATATAATAAATTATCTTGAAAGACTTCCTGATAATGAATGATGACATCCTATAAGCCCTATTGACAGCATGCTGACATTGTACTTTGAATCTCTCCTTTTTACATAAAGGTTTCTTCCAATTCATATGATGTTCCTGTAGTTTCCTCTGATAAGATAAATGAGTTTCTTTTAATCTTGACAAGTATAGTACCTTCTAGAATTGTAGCCCATACCTTTTTTGTGCTGGTATGGCTTAGCTTACTTCTACTCTTTGTGCTGTAAGATTCTAGAAGTCAATGTGGTTATTTTTTTGTGTGTATGTTGGTCTTTCAGTCTAGAAGTTTAGAAGGTTTTTACTTTTTCCTTGGAATTCAGGAATTTTATCAGAATACACTCAAGTGTGTGTGCTTTCCCCTTGACATCAGGCTGTTTTGATCTGCCATTCTGACCCTTTTTTAAGTAATTATTGCATCTCCACCTGCTTATTGTTCCTTTAAGTGTCAAATCTGTTGTGAAGCTTCTAATGATTTTTCCTATGATCATATATATTAGTACTTTTTGCTGTGTCATAAATCTTCTTGATTTTCTAGGTCATTTAAGTTAGGACTTCATAGCATTCATCTTTTTCTTTTTAAATAGTTACTGATGCATGAATGCAGAACTGGGGTGCAGGGCAGAGATGCAGGGGCAGTAAGAGGATTCACCAGACAGAATGGGGAGCAGAACAGGCCGACTGACAAAGTACACTGCTGAGGGGAGTAGTGGGTGTGTCAGGAGAGGTCTGCTGCACCATGTGGGTCACCCCTGTCGCTGGGGATCGAGGTCGCAGTAAAAAGGTTGAGACTCACTTGCAGTGCTGCGCACTTGTAGTGCTGCCAAGAAGGGCCTCATTCAGGTTTTTTCAAACGATGTAAATACTAAATGTGAAAATAACTTTTCCTGCTTGTTGAGAATGTTATAATTTAATCTGTGCAAGTATTGTTATTTTATTACAGTGTGTATTTCTGTTGTTACTGGATTTTACCTTTTCTGGTAGTCTGCTTTTCCATCGTGTCTCTGGCTGCTATGGCTCTTTTATCAGCATGTCACATTCACTGAGCTAGTCACAACTTACACCCTTGTGACAGCACCTAACTGCTGGGTCTTTCATGGTAATGTGCTACTTGGCAGCCTTGCTCCTAAGGTTAAGCAAAGTTCTGAGTAGGAAGTTGCCAGTCTCCCATAGATACAAAAAGAGGAACCCCTCCAGTCTCCTCAGCCGCAAAGTCAAATGCTCTCTCAGGTTCAGAACAGAGGATAGCACCTACCTTTCCAATGATACTCCTGCCCACGAATACTATGAAATGGCAAGAAGAGTGCTACTTGACTTTCAAGGAGAAAGGTGCCAAGAACAGGAGAGATTGCATGCATCTCCTCCAAACAAATTTTCTCCAGGAACCATAGATTTCTCATCCTTACCTAGACACTGTGAAAGGGCCAGCAGAACCTAGTGCCTTCTAGTTCAACACCCTTCAACACCCTTCAGATTGCAATTGCTTTGTTAGTAAACAGAAAAATTCCCATTATACACTGTCAACTTATACTCTGATCTCTTACTTGAATTCAACTTTCTGAATCTTCCTATACTTAAGGCCATCATTAAGGATCTGATTATCTCACTGTAATGTTACTCCACTGTCTTAAAACTAAAGTCTGGTCACTCATCCATGTGCACAAAACTTAATGGAGAAAGAGTCCTTGTGGTTATTTAGACTGCATACAAAATTGGCCCAGCAATAAGGATATGAGTACCTTTTAGGTAGGTACATATGGCCCTAATAGAGCCCATCTTCAGGTCTACTGCCAGCAGCTGGTTTCTAAGTAGCTCGTTAGGGTCTAAGTACGCCTTCAAAACCACTCAAGGTAGAGCGCCCCTGGTGACCTAGCAGTCTAAAGCTCAGTGCTATGGTGGTGAGGGCTCGCGTTCAAACCCAACTAGGGAGCCAGGTTCAGCGCAGCAGACCCGTATAAATCTCGGCTGCCTGAAAGTGGCTCATTTGTGTAGTCTTCTGTTTGAGTAATGAACTCTCTGAGTCTAAGAAAGGATGTCCTTTAGTGGGCACATCTCTTAGGTAGGCCTTACTTGGTCCAATGCTCAATACCCAGTTCATCTCTATTTCTATTAGTGAACAACAGGAGGGGCAGGAGGGAAACTATGAAAAAATTCAGGCAGAAACATTAGAGCCATTACACTGATAGTTCTATATACCATTTACCAAGAAAAGAGTAATGAAATGTAAACTATATGAACCTAATTCAAAATAGGAATAAGCCTGTAGCCAAATTATGTTTGTGATAACCAAATCGTACTTAGTTGAAAACCCCAAGAAGGTAAGCCATCACACTCAACCTGTAAGATCTAATTTTGAAAATTTAAGAATAACATGTAATTTTACTTCATTTAAGTATGCATCTTTATACATAAAATATACCATCATGTGCACTACAGTTAAGTTTTGGCCTGTTATTTCTAAAACACTGTCAACATATACAAAAAAATATGTGAAGAGATGATCCTGTTTACTCTGGGACAAATTAACTCAGTATCTCAAGACAGCAACTTAACTGGAACTCTGCTAGTCTATTTGTGATATCCTATGTCCTTCCCCATTTCCTCTCATCTTTCTATTTTCTCTTGATCCTTTACTTTTCTTATTGTCACTGAAATCTGGAAGGCTTTCTAATCTTGTATTCATCTACTTCCATTACCACTTCCTTTAAGACAAATATGTCTTTTCCTAAGATGTGGCTATCCCTATTTCCATAAAGAGAACAAAGTCACTATAGATTAGTGGCTGGGCCTAGCTCAGTGCTTCTCAGACTTCAGTATGCATAACATTCACATTAAAACATCTGTAATCTTGCTACCATGCACGGACAAAAACAGTACATACTCTATTCAGCTGGTATAAGGTAGGGCTCAAGGGTGCATTTCTAGCAAGTTCCAGAAGATGCTGATTCTCTTTGTCTATGGGTTCATATTTTGAATCGCAAGGATATAGCTGACTAATTTGATTTTGCTATGTCAGTAAGTTACACTCTATGCATCAACTTGATTTGGCTATCAAGTCTTCCCACACCAGACTGAATCACAAACTGCCTGTAAACAAGTTACAAAATGTTTAAGTGTTATTAACACAAGCACATTCAAATTAGCTAAACGAGACAATAAGGAGTAACAAGTTAGTGTTTCTTCACATGTTCATATGACGAAAATGTTTTTTTTTTTTTTGTGGGAGCAAAGTACTATGGAATAAAAAGTTCAATGAGTTATCCAAAGGCTCTCCCAAAGTAGCCACTGTTATTTATATGAGTCAATTCTTTTAGTGCCACCAGAGATTACTTTTTTTTGGAGAAAGCAGTAGCTGTATCTTCCTGCTTCTTCCATACTAGAAAATGATCTCAAGGAAGATAATGTCTATGATGAGGAAAAACATAATCCCTTTTCAGATTTACTTATTTAGTCATAACATCAGATTCTATACAAAGGTGTAGAGGCAGGAGCCAAGGATAACATGAAGTACTGAAATGAAAAAGTATTTTTTTTTTATAGCCTGTTTTTCACCAGATTTTTTTTCAGGGGTTTCATTACTCCAAAATGTCACCAAAGTTTACAAGTGGATTTCTTACTACCTTTAATATTCTTTGTTGTTAAATTCTAAAATATTGGTGATTTTTCAAACTTTTCTTAATATAGGTCTAAAATAGTTTATTCTTAAGCACCAAATATTCTCATTGAACACAGAATAACCAAGTAAAGGTATAACCAAAAAGTATGCCTTGTAAATTTGAAGAAACAACCTTTAATAGTATTACATTTTAGAGACTGCAGTTGGTAAAACTATTTTTTACTTAGTGCTCGATTTCAGAAAATTCAAAATCATAGAAAAGATATATTTTTTTAAAGTGGCATGTAGGTAACACTAAAACAAGACACTTTTGTATAACAATAATTAATGACATGATTCAATAAAATGTGTGTATTTTTTTAACCTTGTTAGGGTTCTGTTCCCCAAAGGCTATGAGTAGCTTCATTTATATGACATTCAAAGATTGCAATGTGGTTATTAAAGGTTCACATTTCAAGGATTTAATTAAAGTCCAGACAATGAAAGTGTTGGATGTATAATAAAAGGGAATAGTAAAACTTGGACACATTGTTAACTTTTAAACAATACACAAGATTTGGAAAACATGAGTTTTCCAAATTATAGCAGTTACATATATGGGAAATATGACATTTGGTAAGCAAGAAAAGAAGAAATTCCATATTTTAAAATAATTATATTTGATAAATTTGTAAAATTACTAAAAATGGCTTTTAAAATAGCTAATTAGTACCTACCCTTTAGTCACAAAAATATTGAGTATGTCAATATGCTAGATTCAGGTTACCCACATTTTACATGACTCAGTATTCAACAAATTTCCATACTTACCAATATTTTTAGTTCTGCTTCTCAACTGAGTAGAATGTCTCTTCTTACTCTTTGACTTGGGAGTTTTATCTTTAGATGCCAGGCTTGCCTGTGCAGATGCTTTTCTTGTCTTGAATGTTTTAGTTACAGTTGCTGGATCTACTGGATCAGGCATACTGCTAAAGCTTTCTAATGACTCTTCATCAAACTGGTGTCTTCTCCTACTAGTGTCTGACTGATTTTTGCGACTATTATTAGTAGGTTTCTCTACAGACACTGCAAATCCAGTCTTGGTAAATGGCTTTTCTACTTCACCTTCTTGATCATATAGATCATATAACCATGGTGTCCTACTGTTTTCCATCTCCTCTTCAGGCTGTTTTTGATTCCTTACCAATGAAAATAAGTTTTATAAATTACAATGATAAATTTCTGTATTTACTGAAAACTCTAGCTCTAATTAATTTAAGTTAACTAGATATAGGCAAATAAAATCAACAGGGTATAAAACATTTTCACAAAAATTAGTCATTACACAAAAAAATATTATATAGGCTAGTACATTAAATTACAATTTTGTTTTGATCTTTTCTCTTAGTACATCATTTTTACTGGTAAAGTTGCAAACCAAAGGTTTGGCATTCATGAGGGAGAGTAGACAAGAAAAATTAAAGGAAGACAAGACAGAAAAGGAATAAACAAAAAACTTGAAGAAATAGCTAAGAGCTCTAGTAGAGGATTTGGGAACATATAGAGATCCCTAAAGAAGTTCCAAAAGAACCATAATATAGCAAAAACAAGTGGCCATGCATCTAACAAATTCTCCACATACTGGTTAAATTCATGCTGCTGGTCTAATTCTATTTTCCAATTTTTTTTTTAGTGGTCCATTTTCCAAATTTTATCTGCTAAACATTGACATTGCTTTGCTTAATACATTAGTGTTATTCACTGGTCATCAAAGTTTAGGGAAAATAAGCAAAACAAAGTTAAACAGTTTCACAGAATTTCTTGAAACTTTTTACTATGCCATGGGAACACAGTGTACAAGAATGTGATGAGGACAGTAGTATTCGACTCATGCAAGGGTTAGCAAATCTCCGAACTACAGGCCAATTTTAGCCTGCTACTTATTTTTGTATAGACTGAGTGCTAAGAGTGATTTCTTTGCATTCTTAAATAGTCGAAAAATAATCAAGTTTGTGATACATAAAAATTGTAAGAAATTCACATTTCAGTGCTTAAGTTTTACTGGAATGATGCCCTTCACATTTGTTTACTGTTTTGTGTTCTTGTGCAAATATGAATGGCAAAAGTGGATGGTGAAAAAAAGTGAATGACAGAGGTGAATTTAATGATACACAGTAACCTGCATTATTTACTATCTAGATGTTTAAAAGAAAATTTTCTAACCCTATCTCATGACTACAATGTTTCTTCTGACCTCTTTTAGTTTAGGAAACTCCTAGTAGCTGAGATTTGGGGAAGATATAAGGTCCACTCTGAAGCCAATCAAATTATCTAAAATGATATTAAATATACATATCCATCCTTTTTTACTATCAATTCTAAATAAAATATGTATAATAATGAAGGTAGGGGCTCTTCCAGTAGGAAAGTCTACATTATGCTTTTGATAAATGCTTATTGTTTATGCTAGACTCATAGAAGCATTTCTGACTGGCAGCTGTGCACTAAGCACTGAGGATTAGAATAAGGGCAGGCAGGTTAATCACTGGACACTTAGCGGTGACTTCAAAGTTGAATTCTAAAAGGTTTTGGTTAATCAAGTAAAAAATAAAATAAAAATCCTTGATTTCAGTTATTATGTATTTTGATTTTAGTTCAAGAGCCTAAATCACACAACTAAAAGGAAAACCTACATGAATTACATAAAGGTCTAGGAGAGAAAAAAATCATATACTTCTGACCTTCAATTTTTTAACCAAAGGTTTTTTTTTTTTAAAGTAAGTAGTGATAACAGTAAAACTCTACACACATATACATAGTACAACTCTACACACACACACACACACACACACACACACACATAATTTTTTCCAGCCAGTTGACTAGCAATCATTTTCTGGATTAACAATCATTTAAAACACTGTATAAAAATGCTTGGAAAATCTAGTTGAATTGGCTCAAATTAGTCTTTCAAATTATTTGAGTCAAAAATTACATTTGGGGAAAGTTTATTAAAATTAACAAATGTGAGAAGCAAAAAGAAATCAGTGATTTGATATCATGAATCACTAACATTTCCTTGACTAACATTTATTTTTATAATCTAACAGTACTCAACTTTACATTTGGAAGGGGTCAGGAACCAATTTTAGACAGGGGCAATGAAACTACAGAAGTCATCATTTTACAACTATCCTCTAATAATTAGTTTTAGTTTCTAGTCCTAAATCAGTGAGTTGGCATAAATAACTGTAAAGGCAGACATCAAATCAAAGTCAAAAAACATAATCAGGTCATATTCTTCCAGAATGGATTTTATGGGACACCCTGATTAAAAGCCAGGGTTAACAACAGGTATGGTAATACGTGAGATATCTGGTAAGATACACAGTTTCACAACCCTAACCCTATCAAACCAAACTATCAAAACAAACTTCCTGTGTCTTCAAAGTACATAAAATCAGATATAATAACAACAGTGGTGTTTAAGCAAACAATGGATTATGTTTTAGTCAAATACCTTTGTTTTTCTGCTCCAATAGAAGAACTGCTTTCAAATGGTTTTGGAAAAGCCATATACTCTGTTTTCCCTGAAGGATTCTGGGCTAAAGGTTGCTGATGTTCATTAGGTGTAGAAATATTCTGAGGAAAATCCCCCAAATTAGAAGAAAATAAAGGACTGAAATTCATACCTAACACATAAAAGGAAAGAAGCAGTGTTAGCCTTCATATGAAATTAAGGCAGTTTTAATTAAATGTGCTACTCAAATCTAACAAAATAAAAAATTGTTAACATTTATTCAATCATCTGTTTACAACTCAGCCCACTATGTTTTTTTTTTTTTAATTAAAAAGTTTATTTTTACATCATTTTTCACATTTTTTTTCATCTCAATTGTAATCCCCACGGGTTTCCCATCACCAAATCACCCTGTGCCACCACCATAGTC
>NW_004567115.1:35534340-35540110 GCF_000260355.1 Condylura cristata | reverse complement strand
TAAACATGGGGGTGCAGGTATCTTTTTGAATCAGTGTTTATGTGTTTCTCTTTTTTGGTTGCTGAGTAATATTCCATTGTATATATGTACCACATCTTTCTAATCCAGTCATCTACTTTTGGGCATTTGGTCAGCCCACTATGTTTTAAACACTGTTGACACAAAGATAAATAATGACACCCACTTCCTTAAGGGTTAAAAGTTAGAAATAAAGGTACCTGATATTTAGCCAATTATTACTGGGCCACACTCAACGGAAGGCACTTTACATGCAATTTTGTTCAATGTTTCAGACAACACTATGAAAATATATTTTACTACTTTATTTCCACCAATGGTATAGGCCAGAGGGGCAGTGGGTGAGAGGATGCACCAGTGACAGAGCAGGGAGCAGAAAAGTCAGACTGACTTAAGTACACTGCTGAGGGGAGCAGTGGGCAGGTCAGGAGAGGTCTGCCATGCCATGTGGGTCACCTCCCTGATCTGGAACCAACTGGTATACTGTAGTGGCTGCAGACAGCTTCACAGTGCTGTTCTTTAACCTGCTGTATCACCAGGAAGGGCCTCCATTATAAACTACTACACTATAACAGACAGTGCCTGGTATACAGCAGTCTCTACATAGGGTAATTAATAAGCAATCATTCATAAAATGATTTCATTAGCAAACATATTAAGTGTTCTCTGTGAAGAATCGGTCTGTAACCTCTTTTGCAAACAACTTCTAGCATTCCAAAAGGATGATAAAAATTATATGACAAATGATAGTCTCAAATACTTTGATTTATATTCCCTTTTCAGTCATTTACCTGGTGCAAATGATGAAAAATTAGTAAACCCAGGCAGGTTAAACAAATTTACGGGCTGTGCTGGAAAGCTGAAAGGGCAAAATAAGCTGGGAGAAGGAGGGTGTGATGTACTGCTGCCTCTTTCCTTGCTTCCAGGTTTGTCAGGATGCTGATTTTGTTGTCGCATAAGCTCACTTAGCATTTGTTTCAACCTGTAAGAATTTAAGAAGTCAGCAATATAAAAATCTGTTACATCATCATCTATTCAGAAAAAAAAATACGTAAGAAATGACTAAAGTAAGCATGAGGACTAGACAAATGCTCTGATATTTGCTCTAACGAATATTTGCTTGTCCTTAATTAAGTTTTAGAACAAGAACTAAACTTAGCACATCTGTAAGTTTAGTAAGCTTAACTCTTAAGAAATGATCTTGTCATTAAACACTTTACTGAGATAAAATTTCCACAACATGCTATTCTAATTAAATTGATAAATCTGAAGTTGAACTATAAGTTTTTAAAACAAAATTCAAGCCCACCACACTAGAAGAGTGACTGGGAAAATCACTAGTTATAAAATTCTCAGGTGACAGAATGTTCAAATACACAATTTATACAATTTGGCCTTTTCTCCCAGAAAAACCCTTGCTCAATTTTAGTAAACTATACAGTCTCACTACTTCAAAGAAACAGATTACCTTTGCACATTATTCTGTTGCCAAGTGAGCTGAGTGTAGCACTGGTTCAGCTGGTGCATTATAAGATGTACTTGAGGAGAGGCGACATTGCTCGGCATAACACTATAAGGACCGGTGAGGAGTGTTTGCAGCAGACAAGACAGAGTCTACAGGAAGGAAAGTTTTCATCAAGAGTCAGTCATGACTTGGAAAAACTTTTGTGCTGCTTCAATAACAGTATTAAAATGTTTTTTACTTTCATGGTAAACTCTACCTGCTGGTCTTGCATCAAAGTCTGACAAATACTGACACTGAAATCAAGCTGTTTCTTTAACTGATTGATTTGTTCTTGCCACTGTTCCTTCTCTTCTACGTAAGAGAGTTCTGACACCCAACGAAGGTTTTCCTGACGTTGCATGCTGATATTCTGTTGTCTTGTCTTGGCTACAGGACGATAATTTCCATCTGCTGAAAAAGGACGTTTGTTCTTCCACCTAACAAAATTTAAAGCATTTGGTGATCAGATGTAACCACTTGATTTTTAAAATCTGTTAATGTATCATGAACCAAAAGTCAGTTTCTCCTTTTTATGTTCAGAGGAAATTAAAGGTATGGGGAAAAAGGCGGGGGAAGATCCTGGATTTCTAGCCTTGCACAGTTTTTTAAAAAATTTTCTTCCAAAAAAGTTTTTAAAAACTCTTTCTCAGTCTTTTTTCCATCTATTTTACACAGTGGTATCAATATAATTCTTAATTCTACAAAATGGGGAAGAAACAAAATTTACAAATATTTCCCAAACTTCATGCTTTAAACTCAGTCATACAACATTCCATCAAGTGGAAGTATTTAGCCATTTCAACTTGCAAAACCTTTACTATTTTAAAAAAGCTAATGACTCTTTGTTGACAGACCTTTTCAATATCAATTATTTTAAAAAAAATTTTAATTCATCCAAACAGGAGCAAAGACCAAAGCTTATGAATCCTGGTTCAGTCTAGTTGGGATCTATCTTGATGACACTCTTATGGTATAATAAAATGTATTGCATCTTTGTCCAGGTTCCAAGAACAGAGTTCATAAAACTCTTTAGCACCTCTGGAGGGATAGGTAGGTGTCTTCCCTTATTCAGTGTGAGTCCCTTTCAACCAAATTTGCTGGGCACTTGATAGGCCCTACATAGCTTCATGATAGGGAGAATCACTAGGGAGTTGACAGAAGATGGAGGCAGAGTAAAGACGCTGAGATCACTGCATCCAGGCTTGCACAGGAATTGAGGACTGAAAACGGAATATAGACTTACATACTACAAGTTTCAACCCAAATGAAAACACCCTGGACTACTAGAAGGTAGATAACTGAGGGGGAATCAGTGATTGGGGAGTTCCGATAAGGGAACTCCTGGAAAACCCAGGCGCCTGGGCCTGGAAGTTTGGCAGGCTACAGGAGCTGCTTTGCCCCAGGCTAAAGCCCTGGAGGTGAAGGGGAACAGCTCAGCTCGGTGAGTGGAGCCCAGGCTGAGGAAAGACTACAAATCTGATCCGCAACACCGCTGAAACTGCAGACCTGATCTGGAGTACCTAGACGCTGTGCAAAGCCACTGAGGACCAGCTCAACCAGCTCGCGGCAGAATAAAGACGCCAAGACAACTACATCCAAGGTCGCACCAGAATATATAAAAATGGACTATAGACTTACATGCTAGAGTTTCAAGCCAAATGCGAATGCCCTGGGCTCACTAGAAAGAAGATAACGGGAGAATCAGTGATTGTGAGTTCCCATAAGGGAATGCCTAACCAAAAGCGGCACAGGGAGGATTAGCAGAACCCTGCAACTCTGATCAGGGGAATGCCAGTGGCTTCCTACTCTTTTGGCTCCGTTAAAAATCTAGGCGCCCAGATGCCAGAAAGTGCTGCAGAAGGAGAATGACTGAGGCTGCAGCTGCAGCTGCTCTGCACAGCTACAGCAGCTTTTTGCCCCTGCCCTGCTACAGCCCTGGAGATAAACTGAGACAACTCAGCTAGGGAGTGGAAAGCAAATTGTGGGAAAAGACTGCAACTTGGAACCAGGAGTGCCCAGACCTGAGGATACGCTGCGGAGGTGTTGCCGTCCTTTGCCCGAGCAGCCCCGACAAAGCCCTGGATATAAACTGAGACAACACAGCTAGGTGAGTGGATCCCAAGCTGCTGTGGGGGGTGGGAAAAAAAAAAAGAACTGCTCTATTTAGAGCCCGGGAGGTGGAGAAGAGGAACTGCCAATTGCGGCCCCTCTAGTCCTACCCACATCTCCTGCCCCCACAACAGAGATCTGAAACTGGGCAACATTAGGGTTTGGTCACGTCTTGGCTCTTGGCGCCATTCTTAAGGCGTGGTCAGCAAGACTCACAAAGCCCCTGAGTTAAAAAGGGGAAGAATAAGGAGTCTACCTGCTTACCACATCTACCTACAAAAACTGTGAAAAAACCCTGGAATTAAAGAGATACAGCTGGGCTCTGTGAAAGGACCTCAAGCAGTGGGAAGGCACTGCTTAGGAAGGGACTGTTTGGACTAGACACAAAAAGCCCTGAAAGCTCAAAGGGAGAACTGGCAGCCTGCTCAGCTGGGAGGATTTCAGCCCTCTGGCACTCCCCTGCACTCCTGTGGGGAGGGGGAGATCCCGCCCCCACAACAGAGGCCCAAAGACGTGTGAGCCAGAAAGGCTCATAGTACTTAAGAGAGTAAACAAAGCCAGCCACAAACTCAGCCACAGGCTCAGCTCCAGGGAGACCTACAACACTTCTAATACATCATAACCACCACAGGCACACCAAGCATAGAGGGAACCTGGGACATCCGAGGGCTACAAAGATCAACAGACACCTTCCAGAAGCACAGACTCAATGTGTTACTAGAAGAGGCTGAACACCACAAGAGACCTCTGACTGTTACCAGCTGAGACTACAGACACAATTACACACAGTGGGGGCTGGGAAAAATAACAGAACTCAGAGTACCCTCCACAACTGAAGTGTCTGGCAGTCCCCCAGAAAAAAAAAAAATGCTGGTCAATAATAGCAACACGGTGTCTCAGTGAATAGAAATTACTAGAAAATACACAACAGGGAAAAGAAGACAAACAAATATTCAAGCAAATCCACAGGGGGAAAATTCACCACAAAAAGATCAGTCAGCAGAAATCACCAAAGAAATAGAAGAACTACTCAACCTACCAGATAAAGAATTCAAAACCATCATGATAAACAAACAAAATGAAATGAGGCAAGTCATCAAGGAGTTGAAGAATGTAAACAAGGAAATGAATGAAAGAAATGAAAAAAAAATGAGACAAGCAATCAATGAAATGAAGAAAGAAAATGACACATTAAAAAATGAAACAGAACAAATGCAGGCAATGAAAAGGTGACTAGAGGAGATAAAGAATGCTGGGGAAAGTAATGAAAACAGAATAGATGAAATGGAAGAACGAATCAGCACCTTCGAAGACACAAACAAAGCGAATTAAAAAAGAAAAAGAGAAGTAAAAAGGAAAAGGAATGAAGAAAAACTTCAAGAGTTATTTGACACCATCAGGAAAGGAAACATCAGAGTTACAAGTATCCCAGAAGGTGAAAAGAAAGGCCAAGGAATAGAGAAAATATTCATAGAGATAATAGAAAAGAACTTCCCTAATATGAAGGAGATGAAAGTAGACATCTAAGAAGCAAGAAGAACACCAAACTATCGTGATGAGAGAAGAAAAACAGTAAGACATATTATTATAAAACTTCCAAGAATACAAGACAATGAAAAGATAATGAGAATGACAAGAGGGAAGAAACAAATAACCTATAAAGGGAAACTAATCACCTGATATCAGTCTACTCTGAAGAAATACTATAGGCAAGAAGAGAGTGGAGGGACATACTCAACAAACTCCAAAGCTTCCTCTATGAAGAAAGAATAAGGACATTCTCAGACAAACAGAAACTCCACAATTTCATCATGACTAAACTCCCACTCCAAAAACTACTACAAAAGCCTTCAAGCAAAATCCAACATAAGAATGAACAAGAATAGTTCAAAACAAGGAATAAAAATACAGAAGGACCATAATGGCAAATGTAGGTGCCAGTATAACAATCAATATTATCTCTAAATGTAAATAGCTTAAACGCATCAGTAAAAAGACACAGAGTTGCAGGATGGATTAAAAACCAGAACCCATCATTCTGCTGTCTGCAGGAAACACATCTAACTACAAAAGATAAAAACAGACTGAAAATAAAAGGATGGAAAACAATCCTACAAGCAAATGGACCAAAAAAGAAGG
>NW_004567115.1:35533345-35534240 GCF_000260355.1 Condylura cristata | reverse complement strand
AAAAATCCTCAACAAAATCTTAGCTAACAGAATCCAACAATGCATTAAAAGAATACACCACAAGTGGGCTTTATCCCAGGAGCACAAGGATGATTCAACATTAGAAAATTAATTAATGTAATCCATCACATCAACTAACAGAAGAATAAAAACCACATAATCATATCAATAGATGCGGAGAAGGCACATACCTCAACATAATAGAAGTCATATATGACAAACCCACAGCCGATATTATCCTCAACGGAGAAAAGCTAAAAGCCTTTCCCTTGAGATCAGGAGCAAGACAAGGGTGTCCACTATCACCACTGCTCTTCAACATAACACTGGAAGTTCTAGCCAGAGCAATAAGACAGGAAAAAGGCATACAAAGAATCCAAATAGGGAAAGAAGAAGTCAAACTAACCTTATTTGCAGACGATATGTTAATTTACAATCAGTAAAAAGACACAGAGTTGCAGGATGGATTAAAAACCAGAACCCATCATTCTGCTGTCTGCAGGAAACACATCTAACTACAAAAGATAAAAACAGACTGAAAATAAAAGGATGGAAAACAATCCTACAAGCAAATGGACCAAAAAAGAAGGAAGGAACTGTTATATCAAATAGACTCCAAACTAAAAAAGGCTAAAAGAGATACAGAAGGCCACTACATGATTAAGGGGACAATACAACAAGAAGAAATAATAATCATCACCATATATGCAAATGAAGGAGCACCAAAATATATTAGGAAACTACTGTCATCCATGAAAATGTTTATCAGAGAGAATACATACATAGTAGGAGACTTCAATACACCACTCTCAACAATGGACAGATCAAGAAGACAAAAAATAAGTAAAGACACTAAAGCTCTGAACAAGGACCTGGACAACATGGGTCTAGTGGA